>NW_028291120.1:0-186399 GCF_041222555.1 Hakea prostrata
CTGCTACGAGTGCAGGCCTTGTTTCAATGATGATGAATAGTTCACCCCAGGCACAGACGATGAATGCAGGGGCTCTGTTAGTGATTTATTGGCGAGTTGAGCAATGACTCTATATTCTTTGATATCTGCTTTCGTAATTTCCATTCCTCACCAGAATAAGTTCGCTGCAATTCTCTTGTACGTTCACGGGTAACCGGAATGGCCTCCTACCGGTGTGTTGTGCACCTCGTTGAGAAACATTGGTGTAAGGGAACACCCTGCTGGAAGTACCAATCGGTACTTTGCCTTCACATGTAAGCCTTAGCCTGCATTACCAACCAATACCGTCATGTTCGGTGCTTCTTCCACAAGCAACCCCAGTTGTTTCACCACCGCCGACCGAATTAAGTTGTTCATGCTGCCTCCATCGACAAGAAGTTGTACAACCCTCCTAACGAGTAGCCGGTGAACCGGAGAGTTGACGGATGTGCGATTCTAGTTAGTGAGTGGTAGGAAAGCTCAATCACTGGAAGTGATTCTGAGTCAACAATTTGCTCTCGTTCGTCTTCCAATAACAGAAGCTGGCAGTTCTTACATCTGTGCCTCGGAACAATCCGTCATTGAAACAGAGCCCGCACTCATAACTCTACTGCATTTTGTTTGGGGTTAATCTACTGATTGGCGCTTGGCAGTGAGGAGGAGCCACTAGGAGGGTTGTTTAAATGTTCAGAACCAGGGGTGGGTAGCAGCGATTGCCTTTGAGGTGGATGCTGGAGTAGATCCCCCGATTCAATTGGACGTTCCCCGATTCAGAAAGGATATAATTTGTAAATTTGAAAACTTAAAAATATCTTTAGTAAAATAAAATTTTTATATTACATTTAAACTCACCCCTTTTGAATCTGAACCGTTGAAATCTAAACATAATATGTGGCAAAAATCTCACCCTCGGGCAGCTGTTGCCTGAAAATAAAAATCCGTGAGTCCTCCGGGATTTTGCGGGAGCAGCTCACTTGGCTGCATTAAATCTTGTCCAGATCCGAAGGTCTTCATTGTTGTCTTCTTCCACATAAAAAATCTAGCCACTTAAGTGACTTTTAGGGGTTTGATACCTCCAGAACAAACCACATGATGAACGAACCAACGAAACTAACCGACCAGATGTCGAACGATGCTTCAAAACCCCTTTACCTTTGGCCTTCCCCCCTGCGATCTTGAACAGAAGAAAACGATTGCAAGCGACACCGAGCTGCGATGTTCCTCTTCAAATATTTGTACCAAGCAAAATCCTAAAAATCACTGAATTTAATTAGATAGAGTTTGAAAATGGTATTAGGACTTTGTACTGCAGGATCATAAATCTCCAACGTTGTCTAAATCCCCGAACTCGAAAGTGAAGCCTCCGGAGCCTCCGAATTGCGAGTTTCGGTAATATACACCAGCCTGATTTTTCATCATGTAACCTGAAACTTGTGCTGAAAGAAGAAACAAATCCTTGCATGAAACTACTGATGGGGCCAAATAATATGCTAGTGTAAATTAAAGAAACAAACACAAAAGAATTTTTAACGTGGAAAAACCTACAAGGGAAAAAACCACCGGACCGTTATCGAGTCCACTCTTAATAATCATGAACACACGATCAATATCCCATCTCCCTAGATAATACTAGAGGAACTCAAAATCACAAGCACATCATCAAATAAATGGAATCACGAATGGAGAAAGGTCACCATAGGGGCTACCCAGAACCGGTGGTAGAATGATATTCTGTTCGTTGGATAAGAAGAGCTAGGTGCCACGACCATTCCCTTCAAATCTCACTTCATTTCGGCAATGTATCACCGTCGGATTCGCCAAAGAAACCAAAAAATCCCTTCTTCCTTCTTCTTCTCCCGGTCCGGTTTTCTCTCCTCTATTTCACGTTTTCTCTCCCCTCTTCCCTCTTTTGCGCCTATCTTTCTTGTGCGGCAACCATATATATATATATAGGAGAGTGAGGTGGCAATTGGGTTTCTTTTGAAACCCTATTAATTACTTCACTTAAAGCTAGGCCCCACATGGCTTTAATGGGCCATGGGCCGAGCCCAACAAATCTCCCCCTCCATGCCCATGAGGGAGGAAACCACAACTTGACTCCTTACTAGGAATCCATGTGCGCAAGCTCCTTGCACACCTCAAACTTCTTTCGAGTAACAATCTTTGTTAACATATCAGAGGCATTCTTATCAGTGTGAATTTTCACAATCTTCAACAACTCATCTTCCACCACCTCACGCAACCAATTATATCTCACATCAATGTGCTTTGTGCGAGAGTGATATGTAGAGTTCTTGCTCAAGTTAATATATAGCACTCTGACTATCACAGTATAGCACATACTTGTCTGGCATCAAACCCAATTCTTGGAGAAATCTTTTCAACCACAACATTTCTTTCCCTGCTTCTGTAGCGGCGATGTATTCAGCCTTAGTTGTAGACAAAGCCACACATTTCTATAGTTTGGACTGCCAAGAGACAGCTCCCCCTGCAAAAGTAAACAAATACCCAGAAGTCGACTTTCTACAATCAAGGTCACCCGCCATGTGAGAATCAGTTTACCCTTCCAAGACTGGATCTGAACCTCCAAAACATAAACACAATTCGGAACTTCCTCTCAAATATCTGAAGATCCATTTCACAGCTTTCCAATGATCTCTCCCTGGATTATCAAGAAACTTGCTCACAACACTAACTGCCTATGCAATTTTTGGTCTAGTGCAGACCATGTCATACATAAGACTACCAACTGCAGAAGAGTAAGGAATACCCGGCATTGCTTCTCTATCTTTCCGGGTAGATGAACATGACCGCTACTCGGTTTAAAGTGATCGGCAAGAGGAGTGCTTACAGAGACTTAGGTGCCCCGCATGTTGAACCTTTTAAGCACTCGTTCAACATATTTTTCTTGTGACAACCATAGCTTCCTAGCCTTCCCCGTCACGAACAATCCGCATGCCCAATATTTGTCTAGCTGGCCCTAAGTCCTTCATATCAAAGGACTTGAACAACTGTTCTTTTAACTTCTTAATCATATCTGCATCTTGCCCAATGATCAACATATCATCAACATAAAGGAGAAGAATAGTGAACTTACCATCTGGAAATTTTCTGAAGTATACACAATGATCTGCTTGAGTCCTCTTATACCCAATAGCCACCATAAGTGAGTCAAACTTCTTGTACCACTGCCTTGGTGCCTGCTTTAGTCCATGAAGACTATTCTTTAACTTGCATACCAAGTGCTCATTCCCTTTGACTTCAAATCCTTCTGGTTGCATCATATAAATTTCTTCATTTAAAATTGGATTTATAAGTGCGGAAACTTTCCTTTGTTTATTTTAGGAAAGTGTGTTATATAGTCCCACATTGGAAACCGAGATGTCGGAATCCAAGTTAATTAATAGGTACTGCCTATTAACTTTGATTTAATATTAAAAGACATGCCAATGCGTGTGCAGTGTACGAGCGAGGACGGTGTACCGTCCGAGCGCGCTCTCGCATGCGCGGCGTGGGCAGTGGGTTGTTTAGGCGTTTTTGGCGCACGCACTTAGCACTTGATGGTTCAGATCTAAACCGTCTATTTTGATCAACGGCAGATCTAGGGCGATGGAAGTAGATCCATAAATGTCATCTTGATGGTTCAATCTGGACCGTTAGATCGTGCGGCCGAACGATCCAACGGCTCAGATCTGAACGTTGGCATTTGTATCCCTACAAAGAGGTGCACCCATACGAACAGAGTCATGAACTGTTCAGTAGAGGCACCTCAATGCCTATATATACGTCTAGCTTCACAACAGCAGAATAAGTGAGAAAATCCCGAAGTCTTCTCAGTTCTTAAGTTTTGCGAGTGCTCAGCAAAACTCAAGAGATTCAACTCAAAGTTGGGCTTCTTTGTATCATGGGAGACGGTTCGCAATACCTCATAGCACCTTGGTGCGAGGGAGAATTACGTCTTAAGGAAAGCGACGTTGTAACGCGCCTAGAAGTTCTAGCTCAAATACTGTGATCTTTTTTCCATTTCTTTAACAGTTTTCACATTTAACTGCTCAAGCTCAAGATCCATGCTAGCTACTAAACCCAAAATGACTCGAATGGATGTCAATTTTACTACTGGAGAGAATATCTCATCAAAGTCAATGCCCTTCTTCTGTCCAAACCCTTTCACCACCAAACGAGCCTTGTGCTTCACTAGCTTCTAAGATGCATCTCCACTAGCTTCTAAGATGCATCTCTCTTTATCTTGTATACCCATTTGTTCCTCAATGCTTTTCTGCCTTTAGGAAGTGTTACCAACTCATAAGTATGGTTCTTATGCAAGGAACTCATCTCTTCTTGCATAGCTTTCATCCAACTAATTTTATCACTGTGGATCACTGCTTCCTGAAAGCTTTTGAGCTCCCCCTCATCAGTAAGAAGAATATACTCAGAACTGGGATACTTTTGTGTTGGTCTATGCTCTCTTGTAGACCGCCTCACTTGAGTTTCTACAACCTACAACCTCTTATTGTGGGGATTGCTCCCCCTACTCAATATCCTCATGATCCATAGAATCATCTGTCACAATCTCTGGATCATTAAGGTGAACATGTTCTTCATGAGCAGGTTCTCCTCCTGGAACGGATGTGGGATCAAACATAACATTCTCAACATGAGTAGGCTTCTCAGACTTCTCAAAGTGTGTAATATTTTCAGCTTCACAAAATATCACATCTCTACTTCTAAAAGTCTTCTTCTTTTCTGGATCCCATAATCTGTACCCAAATTCTTCATTTCCATATCCCAAGAATATGCAAGAAACCGCCTTGTCATCAAGCTTTGACCTTTGCTCCTTTGGTATATGTGCAAATGCCTTGCAACCAAACACCTTCAGATGAGAGTAGGAGGCATCCTTCCCTCTCCATACCCCCTTCTGGAATATCGGACTCTAAAGGAGCTGATGGAGACCTATTCATCGAGATAACAAGCGGTGTTGGCTGCTTCTCCCTGAATGCTTTTGGCAACATAGCCATTTTCAACATGCATCTTACTTTCTCAACAATGGTCCGGTTGTATCTTCTCTCGCTACCCCATTGTGTTGAGGGGTTCCAGAACTGTTTTCTCATGTCTGATGCCATACTTAGAACAATAGCTCTTGAATTCTTTTGATGTGTACTCTCCTCCATTATCACTACGGAGACAATTCAAAGATTTTTCTGTTTCTCTTTCGGCCATGACATGAAACTGTTGAAAATAATGAAGTGCATGGTCTTTGGATTTCAACAAAATCAACCACACCTTTTGTGATGCATCATCAATGAAAGTAATAAAATATCTAATACCTCCTAACGATGGAACCTCAAATGGACCACAAATATCAGAATGTACCAATTCTAATAAATTTGACTTCCTATGATGATGCTTTTGAAATGAAACTCTATGTTGTTTGCCAAATAAACAATAATCACAAGGATCAAAAACATACCTTTGGCAAGAGAAATCAATGACTTCTTTGCCAGAACTTGCAGCCCCTTGTCACTCATGTGACTCAGTCTCCTATGCCATAGATCAGGTAAGGAATCATCATGTGCTGCATTTAATCCACATTCACATATTTTCGCTATTGTCTTGTACAAAGAGCAATAGACATCTCCTCTAGCAACCACCAATGACCCCTTGGTGAGCTTCCATTTTTCATTACTGAAGGTACTCTCAAATCCTTTTCTATCCAAGGCAATCCCTGAGATCAAATTGAGACGCAAATTAGGAACATGCTGTACATCTTCCAAAGTGAGTGTGTAGCCCATGTTTGTCATTATACAAAAATCACCAATACCCACAATCTTACAAGCACTAGTGTTCCCCATCTTCACAGTTCCAAAGTCTCTTGCTTTGTATTTAGTGAAGGAATCCCTAATAGGAGTAGCATGATAAGAAGCTCCTATATCAATAATCCACTCATCCTGGTGATCTGACACATGCAAACATTGATCATCACCAAAAGGAAGAAGAACTAAAGCATCATCAGATGCTATAGAGGCGGTGTTATTATCATCATCTTTCTTCTGACTGCTCTCTTCACTTTGCTCTCTTTTCCAAATTTTGCAATTTCTTTTCATATGTCCCTCTTTGCTACAATGATAACACTTAAGTTTTTCTCTAGATTTTGATATATCTTTTGATTTACCACGACTCTTGGCTTTATCACGACATTTGTTGAACTTGTCTATGCTCCTCCCCCTGTTCTTTGTGACAAGTGTTTGTGCATCATTTGAACCCATGGACTTCCTTTTTGTCTCTTCATTCAACAATGCACTGGTAACCATGCTCAATGATAGTTTACCCTCTGGAGCAAAATTGCTAACTGATACAACCAAAGTCTCCTAAGAATCTGGTAAGGAACTCAATAATAATAAAGCTTACAACTCATCTTCAAGCTTCAGCCTCATTGTGTTTAACTGATTCACTATGCTTTGATATTCATTCAAGTGTTCAATAACTAAGTATTTTCCTTCAACTTCATGTTAACAAGCTTTCTCATCAGAAAAGCTTTATTCCCAGCTGTTTTCCTTTCATAGAGACTCGTTAACTTTTTCTAAAGTTCTTTCGCCGATGTCTCATTAGCAACATGATGTAAAACACTAATGTCCAACCACTGTCGGATCGTGCCAATAGTTTTTCTATTTAATTTGGTCCACTCAGCTTCAGACATCTCTAATGGTCAATTAATATTACCTTCAACAGGTTCATATAAATCTCTACAAAATAATAGATCTTCCATCATAGGCTTCCAAATCAATCAATTTGATCCATTAAGCTTAATCATAGTACTTGAGGTACTTTCTATTTTAATTTACACAGCTATCAACCTCGCTTTGATACCACTTTGATGAGGCTAAATAATATGCTAGTGTAAATTAAAGAAACAAACACAGAAGAATTTTTAACGTGGAAAAACCCGCAAGGGAAAAAACTACGGGACCGTTATCGGACTCCACCAAAACTTCCACTATTAATAATAATGAGTACACAATCAATATCCCATCTCTAGATAATACTAGAGGAACTCAGAATCACAAGCACATCATCAAATAAATGGAATCACGAATGGAGAAAGGTCACCAGAGGGGCTTCCCGAGAATTGTGGTAGAATGATATTCTGTCCGTTGGATAAGAAGAGCTAGGTGCCACGACCATTCCCTTCAAATCTCACTTCATTCCTGCAACGTATCACCGTCGGATTCGCCAAAAAACCAGAAAATCCCTTCTTCCTTCTTCTCCCGCTCTGGTTCTCTCTCCTCTATTTCACGTTTTTCTCTCTCTCCCTCTTTTGCGCCTTTTTCTTTTCTTCTCTTTTTCTACTATCTTTCTTGTGCAGCAACCATATATATATAGGAGAGTGAGGTGGCAATAGGGTTTCTTTTGAAACCCTATTACTTCACTTAAAGCTGGGCCCCACATGGCTTTAATGGGCCATGGGCCGGACCCAACAACTACTCCCACTGTTACTCCCACTTCAGTTCTCCCTCTTTGAATTGGTAGAGCTCCTAATCAGAAAAATCCTTCCGCAATCTGCAATTAAATCTGCAAACTCACCTGCTAGTGGTGGTAATGAAAAACCCATGTTGCACAATGACCCAGCTTTTCTTCCTCATGCTTTTCGATTATGTTTGGGTTCAATTCTATGATAATCGTCCCTGCGATTACAACTCTTGTAGTGTAAATAATCTTCTGAGTTCTTGGAAGCAATGGACCAAGTCAGTTCCGATGACTAAGATGTTTTTGGGGCTGCCGTCGTCGGTATGGGTAGATGGTTTTGTTCCAGCAGACGTTTTGATTTCTCAGATATTGCCGGTGGCCAATACTTCTCCAAAGTATGGAGGTGTGATGCTCTGGTCTAAGTATTCAGATGATCGGAGTGGATATGGTTCTTCCATAAGAGCAGTGTGGAAGATGTTAACTGTCTAGTTTGGAGCATTGGAGTATTGCCATTGCAGCAGGTAATTCATAAAATGACTATAATTTTTGTTTCTTCCCTAGTCGTCGAACCTTTCCAAAGATTGAAGACGGAATCCACCTCTCGATTCCTTTGGTCCATTAGCATAGGTTTGAGTCGCTTGAACCATTTGAATTAGGTGACAAAATCGGTTTAATATCACTTAAAATTGGTATTTGTTACACATGCCTATAATGGACCATAAATATTTAATTTAAGCATAAAAGTTTAAATCTAACCATTGGCTGCTTGGAGAAGTGCCTACGTGGCTCGTGAATTTGCTTAGGAGCCTGAACCCTCTAGATTTTGCTTGGGAGCAGGACTTTAGATTCTAAACTATAGAGGGTTCGGATTTTACTTCGGAACAGTGCCTATGTGGAAAAGGATGGCTAAACCATTCACCGTACTAACCAAAACCCAAAGGTTATTTTCGTCATTAGGTGGAAAAGGGAAAGGCAAGGAAATCAAGGAATTAGGAATATGCCCGTCCCACTTCCGTCTCCTCTCCTAGTGTTTCATTTCCTTCCAACGCTACACTTGGCGGGAAAAAGTTCCAACACGAATTTCAATTCTTTGGTAACGTTCGTCATGGAAGATGCAGACGTTGCGAACAAAAAGAGGAAGAGGGGAAGGGCGAACTTGAAAAAATCCACCTTGAAACCTAGATCTGACACTGAAATCACCAATGGAGTAGGGGATATTGAAGATTTCTCTCCTCAAGAAACCCTAAAGATTAGAGCATCTCTACTGAAGTGGTATTATGAAAACCAGAGAGTCTTGCCATGGAGGAAGAACCAGTTGGATGAAGAAGACGTCGATGAACAAGAAAGGGAAGCTCGAGCATATGCTGTATGGGTTTCCGAAATAATGCTTCAGCAGACTAGGGTTACTGCTGTTATCGACTATTACAATCGGTGGATGGAGAAATGGCCCACCGTTCATCGTCTAGCTCAAGCATCTCAAGAGGTATGTTGCAGGATAACAGAACTTGGAGATGGAAAATTTCAAAATCTGCTCACCAAATTCGAATTTCTCACTTAAAACTGTTCATGTTTGTGCGCAGGAGGTCAATGAGATGTGGGCTGGGTTGGGTTACTATAGACGAGCTCGCTTTCTGTTAGAGGTTTGTCTAATTCATTTCAGTTCCGAAGGATATCTTGTATGCGGATTGTTTGAAGTGACCCAGACACTTATTTCGTCTAACATTGCTACCTTAACATGACACTGCTATCTTCTAGTGGCCCTATTATTGCTGTACGAGTACCATTGCTTGAATGCTTGCAAACACTATTAACTAGTCATTCTCTCTCACTATGTATAAGTTGTTTAATTGTTGGGTGGGTGAGTTTAGGGAGAAGAGATTCAATGGACAGGGCAGGTTTCTTTGTGCCTGATATGAGAATCAACTGACCTCAAGCTGTGCATTTAGGACTTGTTAAGCTACATGTTTCTTATGAAAGTAGAAGAGCAGTATCAGCTGTTTGACTTAGCCAAGGAAAGTGATACCATTGAGAAAGTGGTCGTTTTCCTACCATTAAAAGAGGTCTCTTCTCCTTTTTCTTTTTTGGGTATTTATCTGCTTTTTCACCTTTTTCCCGAACTTGATAAAAGCCCTACTAGTAGCCATCTGATACTAGCCAATTGTGTTTTGTCTGCTTTGGCTCACCAGTCTCTTCTCCGGCTTTCAGATCTCTACTCTGCTTAAGACATCGTGCTAGCCATCCCTCCTTGCTGAATAAGCAATTTGCTCCAGGAATCATAAAGGATCTTAGCCAGACTTAGAAAGACCCAATCCCATTCCGACCTCGATATGTGAAATAAAGTTAGCCTGGTACGTTCTTGTTCAGAAATCCAGTCAAAAGAACTCAAATTCCCCTCCGTGTGTCTAGTCTGAAAGTGGGAATGGGTAGGTGCTAACCCTGAGAGGATAAGCTGAAGGATTTTCTTACCATCTCTATTTCTGTTGGCCAGGGCGCAAAGTTGATTGTTGAACGAGGTGAGTTTCCTAAGACGGCTTCAACTCTTCATTCAGTTCCAGGAATAGGAGATTACACTGCTGGAGCAATTGCTTCTATTGCTTTCAAGGAGGCAAGTTGATTCTCCTACTTTTATTTCATATGTTCCTGATAGATGTCATTGGCTGCCTAGCTGAGACTCTAATTTCAGGCAGTACCTGTGGTAGATGGAAATGTTGTCAGGGTAATTGCTAGACTGAAAGCTGTATCTACAAATCCAAAGAAGCGTGAGACTATCAAGATCTTCTGGTTAGGCATCTGACTCATTTATTACTTGACTTGCAATCCTTGCATTTCTACTTTTGAGAGTGAGAGGAAGAAATTTACTTCAAGTTCCTTCCTGTCCCTTCTATACTATTTCTTGCGATTCATACAAGTTCTGATTAAGTTTTATCCCTTATTACTGAACCAAATGCTTTTATCTTGAAAAAAAACCCAGTTTCTTCAACATTCCTCTTCTTGTAGGAAATTAGCTGGGCAATTAGTTGATCTGTGCACACCTGGAGATTTCAACCAGGCTCTGATGGAGCTCGGAGCAACTCTATGCACTCCATTGAGCCCAAGCTGCTCCACGTGCCCTGTGTCAGGCCAATGTCGTGCACTTAAAATCTCTAGAACTTGCGAATCAGTAAAGGTTACAGATTATCCAATGAAGGTGGAAAAACCTAAGCAAAGAAGTGATTTCTCTGCTGTCTGTGTTGTTGAAATAGCTGAAGATCCAGAAACTCAGGAGGCAACCCATGATAAGAACAGCAAGTTTCTTCTTGTAAAGAGGCCAGAAGAAGGGTTGCTTGCTGGTCTCTGGGAGTTTCCATCTGTGATTCTGGATGGAGAAACTGACTTGGCCACAAGGAGAAAAGCAATGGATCAGTACTTGAAATCTTTCAAGCTTGATGCTAAGAAGAATTCCTGCATAACTTTGAGGGAAGATATTGGAGAGTATGTGCATGTTTTCAGTCACATACGTCTGAGGATGTATGTAGAGTTGATGATTTTACATCAAAAAGGTTTGACAACTCATGTAAATTATGATCTCTCTTTCTCAATAAACTGTTGATTCCAGCAGTTAATTTCATGAGCTTTCTATTTGCATAAAGGTGGGGTAAATCTTGTCAACACAAAGGAGGAAGAAGAAAAAATCACATGGAAGTTGATAGACGCCAAATCTATTCAGAACGTGGGATTAACATCCGGAGTTAGAATGGTAAATTTGCAGCCTACCAAATGGTTTCATGATCCGCCTCTCCCCCCCCCCCCCAGCAGGAAAAAAAGAAAAAAAATCTTTTGGTTTCTCAGTTGAAATCACTTAGTTCTTACAATGCATGGAGATTACAAAAGATTGATATTGTCTCATTTGGTCATGCTTCCATAATTTTGCATATCTTGCATTCAATTTCATGTTAGAATTAATTATGAACCAAACTTTCAAATTCAGACTTTAGGTTTTGATGGAATATTTGTTTACAAAGGTAAAGGTGCCTCAGGTTTAATCATTTCTTTGTTCTTTTGTCACCATCTTTCAAATTTCTTCTGTCATTCTTTTTTTTACTGTAATCATGCTCAACTATATCGTAGTTCTTTTGTATTTACATTTTCATGGACTTACACCACTGCCTTCTTGATGCAGGTCTACAATATGATTCAGAAATTTAAGAGAAGTAGACTAACAAGTTCCAAAACCAAAAGAAAAAGGGGTCAGCAGAAAAACTAATTTAATGGAACATACTGATAGGTTATCCATTGCTATTAGTTTCTATTCCACCCCTACCCCCTTCCAACCAAAAATACGTTTATCCATTGCATGATTGTTGAAATTCTTTTAAAGATAAAGGATTTCAAAACTAAATTAACGGTGTACGCTTTGGCTGGTTTTCATAGGATGTAATGCAAGATGGTTGGATTCTTCCTAAGGATTGTACATTACAAAGTTTGTTTATGTCAATTATTCATGAGATGTCTACTATGACATTGTGATTGTGCAGTAATGTATGTAAATTTTATACACTGCTGGAATGAGCATTTGCTAATTTTGATAACAAAATTTGTTTGAAGTTGAAATATATCATTTACTAGAATCTTGAATAGTATGTCAGGTTCTGGCAATTGAAGGCACTGCAGAGACTTGTGCACAGCAGAGGACGTTTCCCCAATATTAAATCATCAGGTATTCCCAAATAAGGGTTGCAATGCTGGACCCAGCTGATGGATCGTACTTGCTTTCTTTTTTTCATCAAAGTTGATGGATCATACTTGTGCCCAAAAATAGAATGATAATCTGTCTAGGCAATTACACTTGTACCTATCCATTTTGTCCATGAAATCCCCATAATACTTATATTTCAGACACCAAACATGTGGAGATTAAAACTTACCAGGGATGGTTCTTTTTCCACTAAACATTCTCTCCCAAGGTGTATGTCTAGTTCAAGAAGATGGTGGAGGTGGTTTTGGAAAATGAAAAGTTTATCCAGATTGAAGATTTTTCTGGAAACATATAAATTTTGGCCTTCCATTGAAAGGTATATTTCTTCTTGGCTTACCTTTGATGGTACGTGCTGCTTCTGTCACTCGACTACCAAAACTACTGATACTAAAAAGTTCCTAGACTAGGCGTATTTGGTTGAATGGCCCTCTTGGTCTAAGGTCACATATTCTTCAATGCCCGTCACCCTTGACATTTTGTATTAATATCTGCCACAAGTTTCACTGGGAAATTAAGACCTTTACTTGGTTATTTAATGTATTCATGTTGTCTAGTTACTGTTTGTGGCAGATGTGTACATTCTATATGAACGCCAGACCCCAACCTTACTCTTTGCTAAATCAAATTTATTTTTGGCTGGCCCAACTGGAACCATTTTCACTTGAACTCAGATATTAAAACTCGATAGCCTGACCTAGGCCTAATTGCCAGGTTCTCCTGTGATCTGCCTGACTGGGAGACTCTGAATGTGCCTTCTTTGGTGATTGCAAGCCTAGGCTCTTCAGACTCAGGTGAAGGATATTGGACTTTGTCTTGTATATGGAGGGAAATTAGCTTTACAATCTGGATCTTCACCTCTTCAAGTATAACTGGCAGCTCTTATCTTTCTTGATTTGTGCCTGTCATCCTTGCACAGGGGCCATTCCAATATTTTCTGCTCTTATCTTGGCAATGTTTTTCTGAGTACAACAGGTCACTTGGATCCAGTTGGCGATCAAGCAGATTATCTTTGATTTCCCTTTTTGGTAGAAGTTTATCCCTGGACCTATAGAACCATAGCCATACTACATGGTGCCTTACCTCTTCGAGATCTGTAGAACATTGGTGCCAGAAGTTGGGTTCTATAATTATCCTAGCTTATATAGGCTACTTGCAGTACTGGAAATGAATCTTAATGGTTTAGGAGCAAGTTATTCAGTTTGCAGAAATCAAATCCAAAATAGACTAAATGGAGAAGTTCAATCCACCCCTCACCTCTTTCTTCCATCCTGGTTCCTACCACCTGGTGCTTGCCCCACCCTATATCCTACAACACATTAAGCCTTACCACTTGTAGTTCCTTTTACATTTCTCTCTCTCTGCAACCATAGTAATCAATAGTGGAGCATTTCAATTTGCATCACTCACTTTAATCTTCATTGCTCAAAGTCCTAGAATATCTAGTGTAGAATCAGGAAGCTATCTTAAATAATAATGACATCAAAGATGCTTGTGTTTTGAATTGCTGTTTTGAACACGATCATATCAACAAGTTATGTTTGAATTTCTGTTTTGTTAGGTTCCGGTATGTAAATAGATTTGAAAATTCTTACCATGACCATTTGGCTTGGGGAGCTAAACATTTTATCTCTAGATAGGTAGATCTCTCTAAAGAGTTGCAATGGAGAAGAACACAAGAGAGAAGAAGCCATTTTCTTGCAAAACCACAAGAAGAAGAAGAGTCCAAAAGCTAAATCCCGTTTTTGCTCAAACCCATTTAGAACTCCCTAGAAACTCTCTTTTTCTCAACCCATTTACCTCTCCCAAGGCTTTCTTAATGATACTAAACACCTAACCCATGTTTAACACTAAGTGGGACCCACCAAATTTAAATTTGAACTCAAACAAAGATAAAGTGATTTTTATCACTAAACCCAATAATCTCCACCTTGATGGAAATCACTTACTTGTCAATTCGTGTTTCTTGAAACCAAGAAAAGATAGACACCAATTCAACTTCTCTCCTTGGACAACATTGGTAAGCATATCCGCCACATTCTCATTGGTTCTAACTTTTAACAATTGGATCCTTCCGTCTTCAATGACTTTTCGAATGTAATGATATTGTACCAATATATGCTTTGTCCTCTTGTGATGTACTGAGTTCTTGGCCAAGTAAATTGCACTCATATTATCACAAAACAAATGCATACCTTTTGACTCAATGCCAATCTCACCCATCAAACCTTGAAGCCACACCTCTTTACAAGCTTCAGTTGCCGCCATGTATTCAGCTTCGGTAGTTGATAATGCTACCGTCGCTTGAAGCTTAGACATTCAACTTATTGGACCATTTGCATACTTGAAAACATATCCCATTGTAGATCACCCCTTATCATGATCATCACAATAACTAGCATTCACATAGCCTTGAATTTGCTCTCCACCTTTTCTAAATGTGATAGAATAGTCACTTGTGCCTCTCAAATATCGAAGCACCCATTTTGCCACCTCCCAATGCTTCTTTCCTGGATTTGCCATAAACCTACTCAATACACTAACCGCATGAGCAATATCTGGCTTAGTGCACACCATTAGAAACATTAATCTCCTAACTAGACTTGCATAAGGGCATCTTGACATCTTGTTCTTTTCATCTTCCGTATTTGGGCTATCATTGGAAGATAATTTGAAATGTGATCCAATGGAGTTGAAACCGCCTTTTCTTTACACTTGCTAAACTTCTCAAGAATTTTCTTCACAAATGACTTTTGTGAAAGTGATGAAGTCACATTCATTCTATCTCTTTGAATTTCAACTCCAAAAATTTGTTTGGCTTGAACAATATCTTTCATTTCAAACTTCTTACTCAAATATCATTTGAGCTCTTCAATTTTAACTTTATTCTTGGACACCAAGAGCATGTCATCCACATATAAAACTAAAATCATATATGAACCATCATCAAAGAACTTAATGTATAAACAATGGTCATATTCACTTCTTTTGTAACCAAGACTTAAAATGAAGGAGTCAAAAGTTTTGTACCATTGTCTTGAAGTTTGTTTAAGTCTATATAAGGACTTCCCCAACTTGCACACGAGCTTCCCTTTGCTTTTCTCAACAAATCCTTCCGGTTGCCTCATGTACACCTCTTCAAGAAGATCACCATGTAAAACTGATGTTACATCCATTTGTTTAAGTTCCAAGTCATGCATAGAAACAAGTCCAAGCACCAACCTAATAGTCACCAACTTCACAACCGGAGCAAATACTTCAAAAAAATCTATACATTCTTTTTGTGCAAAGCTTTGGGCAACAAGCCTTACTCTATACCTTTCCACCTTGCCATCCACCCCTTTCTTGAGTTTGTACACCCATTTACAACCAATGGCTTTTCTTCCCTTTGGCAATTCCACCAAATCCCATGTTTTATTCTTTTGAAGTGCTTGAAACTCTTCATTCATTGCATCCTTCCAATGCTTTACATCATTCCCATTGATGGCTTCAAGAAATGTACTTAGTTCTTCATTTAAAGCCACCAAAGTTTTAAGAGTATTTGGACCAACACAATCCTTGTACCTTTCCGGCAAACAAGTTTGTCTTGTAGGCCTTCCTCCTAAAGGTACCACAATTTCTTCTTCACTACCAACCGATGTTTCTTCTTGAATTTCTCATTGTACATCTTGATTATCAAGATCTATAACATCTTCATCATGAGCATCCTCATTTGAAGAACTTGTAGGTTGCCTGTGAAATTCATAGATATCCTCAACAATTGAATTTTCTTCATCACATTTCTTTTCTACCCCCTTAATCAACATAGAGGATTCATCAAAATGTACATCATGACTTATAATGATCTTATGGGTACTTGGATCCCATAACCAATACCCCTTCACATTCTTATCATATCCTACAAAAATGCACTTCTTGGATTTTTGATTAAGTTTGTTCATTTGACAACTTGGAATCAAAGCATATGCATCATATCCAAAAAATTTCAAATCCAAATAATCACAAGGAGTTTCATGTCATACATTATTTGGAGTCTTTCCACCCAAAGTCATTGAAGGAGACCTATTCACAAGATAACATGCCGTCAACACCACGACCCACAATTATTTCTCCAAGTTTGCATTGCTAAGCATATTCCAAACCCTCTCCATCAATGTTCTATCCATGTGTTCTGCCACTCCATTTTGTTGTGGAGTATGCACAACTGTATGATGCCATACAATTCCTACCTCCTTGCAAAAGCTACCAAATTCATTCTTTGCATATTTCATTCAATTATCCATCCTTAAAACTTTGATGCTCCTATCGATTGTTTTCTCCACCTCAACCTTGAAGTTCTTGAATACCATTAACACATAACTTTTTGACTTGAGAATTGTCACCCATACTTTTCTTGAAAAATCATCAAAAAATGTAACAAAATATTGAGCACTTAAGACACATCAGGTGATGGACCCCAAACATCCGAGTGAATATAATCAACAATCCATTTACTTGTGTGCATACCGGCTTTAAAAGCCCTTTTATGATGCTTCCCATAGACACAATGCTCACAAAATTCATTCTCTAAAAAATTCAGATTTGGGATAAGTTTCTTTTCCATCAAAATTTTCATACATTTTTCACTCATATGCCCAAATCTTCGATGCCACAATCTAAGAGGAACATCTCCTTTGTTGACCACCACATTTGCAACATCATCAATCATGGAACTACCCAATAACTTGTACAAGAGACCAACTCGAATTCCCTTCATGATAACAAGAGCACCTCTTGAAACTTTGAGGACTCTATCTCCTCCGAAAAATTTGCAACCTTCTTTCTCCAAACTAGGTAAAGAAATCAAACATTTTGTCATGTCTGGAACATATCTAACATTTTCAAGTGTGCGAACAATATCATCAAATATCTTCAAGTGTACCAATCCAATGCCAAGTGTTCTACTAGTGGAGTTATTCTCCATCTTCACCAATCCTCCTTCACATGGCTCATATGTGCTAAACCAAGATTTGTGTGGGCAAATATGATGTGTAGCATTGGTGTCAAGAACCCAATTTGATGAAATTCGAATTGCAACCCACTATCGATACTTCATCTTCGATAACACTAGATGTAATAGCCACAACTTGATTTGCCTCCTTAGAATGTTCACTAACAATCTCTTTACCTTTTCCATTTCCTGAATTATAACATTTTTTCTTTCTTTTGGGATAATTCTTTTTAAGATGTCCACTCTCTCTATAAAACCAACAACTATACTTGCCATCATGCCCCTTGGATTTAAAACGATGTCTTGACTTGCTTCTTGAAGAATCTTTTGAAGAATCATGACATTCCTTACTTCTACCCCTTGTCATATTAGCTTTCGAACCCACCTCCATAGAACTTTCCAAAGAAGCATTTTTCCAAAGTTCCTCGACAAGTAATGTACTACAAACCGAATCAAAGTCAAGAGAATTCCCCTTACTACAACTTAGGGTCGTTACTAGATGATCATAAGATTCCGGTAGAGTACAAAGTAAAATCACCACCTTGTCTTCATCCTTCATTTTTTCTTCGACATTTTTCAATTGACAAAGTATGTTGTTGAACTCATTCAAATGATTAGAAATATTTAAACCATCTTTCATTCTTTAAAAAAATAATTTTCTCTTCAAGAAAATTCTATTTGTGAGAGACTTTGTTTGGTAGACGTTTTCCAACTTTGACCACAAATTCGCTGCCGATTTTTCATGTACAATATTAAACAAAGCTTCATTGGACAAGCTTAACCGAATAGTAGACATGGCATTGAGATCCATCTCTTTCCAATCATCATCTTTCATTCCCTTCGGTTTCTTATTGTTTCCCAAAAATGCTTTGTGATAACCATTTTGAATTAACAAATTTTTCATTTTCATTTTCTATAGCTCAAAATTTGTCTTTCCATTGAATGGCTCCACCCTAAATGTAAGAGTTTTCATTGTCTCCAAATTATATGCTCAAAAGGCTCTAATACCAATTGTAGAAGACAAGACCCAATCCAAGGAACTGGATAGTTAAACAAATCACCCAAATGAACAAAATAAACTAAGGATCTTGTGCAAATAAGTTGAAAGACAGTCACAAAGTAAATAAATAACAAACCACTATAAGAATGAAAGAGAAATGCAAACAACAGACAATAATTTTACGTGGTTCACTAATCCGAAATATTCGAGATTAACTACACCACGGGGATGGATTTCACTATTTTAATCTTCAAAATAGTACAAGATTTGAGAATAATACAATGCTACCTCAACCGGTCACACCACCTCTCAAACCTCCTTGAAAATACCCTTCCACCTCAAGCTCTAGAAGAAAACCCTTCAATCCAAGCTCAAGCTTCAATGGAGTTGCAATGGAGAAGAACAGAAGAGAGAATAAACTCTTTTCTTGCAAAACCACAAGAAGAAGAAGAGTCCAAAAGTTAAATCCTATTTTTTCTCAAAACCCATTTAGAACTACCTAGAAACTCTCTTTTTCTCACCCCATTTACCTCTCCCAATGCCCTTTTAATGATACCAAACACTTAACCCATGTTTAACACAAGTGGGACCCACCAAATTCAAATTTGAACTCAAACAAAGATTCACCATAATGTGGCTGGGTCTACCAGACAGTGTGTACCACCACTGCAATCAAGGCACTCCAATATGTGCAACAAAGAAAAATAAACAAAAACGCAATGCACCAGAGTTTACGTGGTTCGGCCAAATTGCCTACATCCACGGAATAATACCCTACCTAGGGTTTCGTATATTACTCAATACACTCTTAGATATTTTGACTGCTACAACAGTCCAGGAACACCAATTCCTGCTATAGTCTAAAATGCGATTCAGACAAGGGCACCAACCCCAACCCCCTAGACAAGCTCCAACTTTCTAGGTCACAATGTAAACCAATAATGCAAGTTCCCCAAATTACATTCATGGTCTAGGTTATTCATCATTAAACATAACCTAGAAAATAATAGACAATAACTTGTGAATACGGGTTACCTTAACTTGTGTGAGATACATGGTAACAATACTTGTTTCTCTTGGGTTATGGGCCCACCACGCTTCTGCTGCACTTTTCAGACAGGCTAACAACAGTCCTTTATCTTTCTTGAAAGCAAGTAACTACAACCATGTCCCCTTCTTTTATTCTGCTGCTTCTTCTTCCTTCTCTTTCACTTTCTTTCTTGTTCAGCAAAACAAAAGACTTCCTTCAACAGCAACTTTTATTCCCAAGCTTCAGATCTCCAAAGCCAACCAACGTCTTCTGGTTCGACCTCCACTCTCTTCCCAAGCTCCTCAAAACGTCCTTCCTCTTCTGCTGGAGTTTGCTCTCCTTTTACAGATTAATTAAACTCAGAGTTTGAATCAAACTCAGAGTTTCTATCTGACTTAAACAAGGAGTGTTTTGACGTACAAATCGGACTAACTTAGAGATATCCAATGAACAATCCCACCGTTGGATTTGAAGTTCAAGAAATCGTGAAGCTCTCCTCCAAAAATCGGCTCAATCGAACACTGGATGACCATCCGATGAAGATGTTGATCAAAACTAGACAGAGACCCTCAAAAACGGGATTCTTGAGTTTTCTTTATTTGAATTGGATTCTTTCTCTCGAAACCTTTTTGTGTGTTGCTGTACCATATCAAAACCCACTTAAGTTGCCAACAATGACAACACCTTCATTTTAGGCCAATGGAACAACATACCTACAGAAGTTGCAAATAATTATTTATTCTACCTTAGTGTAAAGAAAGATAACAAGCATCTAATACCCAATAAAATAATGAAGGGAGTAACTCAGGATAGCAAACACTCTTATAGACTTACATTTAACAACAAAATAAAAATTATCAAGACAAACCCAAAATGCAATCACACTCCTAAATCCATCACTAGTCTACTACCACTACTCAACCGGGACCTCTCCACCCACTCACCAAGAGGAGGGGTACAAGTCAACAACTAGACAAATACATGTCACCTAGAGTAGATACCAACTAGAGATAAAGAAAAGAAGTAAATTCCATAAGACTCAACAACTCTGATCCTACAAGACCAAACATATGAAACACGAAATAATGAACAAGACTCCAATTAAATATGATGATACCTAATCACAATGCACACAAGCTATACAAGTCCAACTACAACATGACATAATCTAGCAAACAAAACTGGTGCAAGTCATCCTACTAGACAACAACATAAAGCCGAGACACTTTAAAGTAATTACTCCCACTCAAACCATACAAGCTGACAGAACCATATCCCCCCTGAATCTCATGTGAACCCCAACAACATGTGATGACACCCTCTTGACAACACCTGTGTCAAGACCAGCACTATCTAGGCTGAACTGGAGACCAAAATCTCTCCAAAAACCAGGGATACACCTAATGCCATACTAAGTGAAATAGGAACCCTCATGTGTGCAACCATCTGTATTAAAACAATCTCACCTATGTCAACACCACCCATTATCACTCTAGCATTCCAAAACTCAGTCAGGCAAGTACACCAATACAAATATGAGCATCTATAAGAGTACAAAACAACAATAATCAATTAACATGCTAATACTCAAGGCACAAAATATGTTGTCTTAGATTTATTTAATAATCAACTTCCTTACATAAGCATAACACCTTAAAGATAAATAGACCACCTCCCTTTAACAAAGGACAAAGGGGCAAAATAGGATAAACCAAAGTGTGCATCCAATGGAAACCCGAATAACTAGGTCTTCAAAGCAAGGTCTATGCTACCAAAGAAAGCACCTGAGTCTCAAAGGACTTCATACACATTTGCTTAACCATCACTAGAATTAGGCATATCATAGTTGGACATCTCATTTTCTATCAATTTTCTTTTGTATGCAAACAAACGTTTCTTAACGTGACACATTCTCTTATAGAAAAAACATCTCTTGGTGCTAGAATCAATTCTATTATTTCCATTGTTATCCTTATTGTTATCAGCATGATTGTCATTTTCCTTACCCTTCCCCTTGGGTTTCCCTTGTTTGTAAGTGCCCTCATCCTTAACAAACAAAATTTCCCCACTTCCCTTAGCCTTACCAGAAGCCAACAACTCTAACTCCCTAGTCTTTAAAGCATTAATACATTGGTCAAGGGTAATATTTTTACAAGCATATTTAATAGAATTCTTAACAACAAAATAATCACTGTGAATGGAATTTAACAAGATGATAGACAAGTCTTAGTCATCTAAGTTACTCTTCTCCCCAGTATTGGTCAAATCTTGAACTAATTTCTTAAACACATTTAGATTTTGGTCTAGACTGATAGCAGTTTCCATTTTAAAACCATATGTCTTTCTTTTAAATAAATCCTATTACCCAAATTCTTTTTCTGATAAATTTGTTTAAGTTTTGTCCACACTTTGATAGGGGTGTTATTCTCTTCATCTAAGCACCTAATGACCAGGGGCGGAGCCAGGATTGAACATGGAGGGGGGCTGAATATATGTGGGCCAATGTGAGACCCACTATAGGTCACATCTCAGAATATATTATTATATTTTAACGTAGAGTCTACATTAAAAATTAGGTAAATTAATAGAAAATTCGTGAGTGTGAGAGAGAGAAATGAATAATTTGAGAAAGAGAGTGAATACCTGATGTGGAGAAGATTTAGGAAAATTCCAAAGTTTGCTAACTACTTCAATATTTTGTGAGACGTGTGAGGAAAAAAAAAGAGAAAATATAGGAATAAAAGAGGAAATCCATGAGAGAATAAATAGAAATGAAAATAGGAGAAAATATATAAGGAGAAATTCATGGATTGTGAGTTAGTTTTTAAGTTAGTTTTTAATTAAAATTTAACCTTTTATTCCTTAAAACTAGGGATTGAATGATAACCATTAGATAGAGATTATGAATGACATTTGTACCCATCATCTTTATCTTAAATTTTTATTTTTAATTTTTGGAGGGGGCCAAATAGTGGTATTTCACATTTAAAGATAGAGAAATAAGGAAAAAAAACAAGGATATTTCCAATTTCAAAAAATCCGGGGGGGGGCCATGGCCCCCTCCGGTCCCAACGTGGCTCCGCCACTGCTAATGACACCATCAGTAATGTTCCAGAGTATGCAACCAATTGCATTCTCAATCACCTCAGTCCTCAACACATGGTCTATGCTTTCAAATAAAGCATCAGGATCATCTATTGCCCTAAGAAGTCTTTGTTGGGCCATGAGAACTCTAATCTTCCTCTTTCATATTTCAAAATCCCTAGTCCCATCAAACTTTTCTATGTCTACCCTGAAACTCCCCATTGGAGCTCCCAAACTTAGGTATTTAGGGTTCTCACCCATACCTACAGCTCTACTAGAGCTTGTGGAAACCACACTGGGAGAACCCTCCTCAGGTAGACTTAGTTCCTTACTTAACTCCACTTTGACACCGGTAAATCTCACAAATCAGTACATACAAAAAATTTCAAAAATACTGATATAAACAATTCTGAAAAAATTAATTACAAGAACTAATCTAACCACAAATTATTGCTAAGCATGTGCAATTTACAACAACATTAAATTATGCATAATTGTTAACTCACACGACCAATATAAACCAAATAAAGTGCCTGGATAACAATGATGAACAGATAATGCAAATAGAAATCAGATTACTAGCACATCTTTTTCCCACAGATTAAATCAGTAATTAAACTAATAGAATTCTACCCATACATAGGTTATCACAATTATTGAATCAACTAGGTCATAAAATTAGAGAACCGAATAACGATTGGTAACCTACAGGAGCAGCAGTAGCATATATGACCAAAATTTAAATAGTAATCAACCTGTATTCATATAAGATTAATTCAGCAAATTAATCTAACCATAATACAATCTGACATATAGACTTACAACATAACTGAACCAATTGATCATTTGAAACAATTTTCAGAAGACCCGAATGGTAACCAGCAAAAGCAAATTTCAAATCAAGAAGCACAATAGAGCAATTTATATTACCTATGAGATCAAACAAAAGCAAATTAGGACCAATTCATTCAACATCAATCACCGAATCACCGAATCACCGAACCACCGAAGCTTTGATACCAATTTGTAATCGCATGGTGATTAATTCTATCGAGATAATACCAAAGCAAGCAAAATAGGAGACAGATGTTTGATTACGGAGTTTGGTCCGAGGACCTACTCTCCGGGACTCAGGTATGCGTCCAATCAATTATGGGAAATCGTATGAATACACTTACAGATCTTGGAAGAAAAATACAAAGACAAGGAGGGTAATCAAAGGGAACTGGAGCAAGCCTCCATTAGAGCCTTCATATGCACTCCACCTCGCCGGAGATGCCTTCGATTTGCAGCGATGACTACTCCCTCGATCAAAATCGCAACCCAGAGAACGAAGAACAAAGATGAACCTCGTAAGACGAAACCCCAAAACCCCCTTTCGATTTCGTGAGATATGAATGATCTAATCTAGTTGACCCAAACCAAAACATATATACAAAATAGTCTGAACCAAATCTGGTTCAAAAAATAACTCAAACCGAACCAAACCGGTTCATACAGATTACCCCAACAGATTTGCAGGTTAAGGATCGTGGAGGTAGATTGTAAGGGCATGGAAGGAAAACTTGAGGGATCATCATGATGGAAACAAGTTCATTTTGGTATTGTGAAGAGAGGAGAAACTGCAAGTTGTTGATGAATACTGATGAGCACATTTATGTGTGAAATCTTAGGGCATAAAACATGCATTTTACACATTTAGAGTGGAGCTACTTTGAGTTTTATGTTGTTTTTGCAGATTTAGGATTTTTCACGATTTGAGCAAATATTTAGAGCTTTGGATATGAAACATGTAATTTTATTATTTCTTTCACTTTATTATTTTATTTTTTTCCTTAATAACCCAGATTTTTTTTTCCTTCTCCACTTTATTATCCATGTTTAAGTAAAAAATAAGGTTTCTTTTACTTTTTATTTCTTTTCTCCACTTACTCTCTCTCTCCCCCCCCCTTTTCCAAAGGATTTTATTACTATTATTGTTTTTTTATGTTTCACTTTTCCTTTTATTACTATATTATTTGTATTGTTATTTTTCTTTTTGCATTTTTTTAATATCTATTCCCCCAATTGGTGGACTCAAAGTCATCCTAGTTATACTCCCCTAATCCAAAGTTGACACTCGAATTACTTCACTTTTATTTGTTTATTTATTTGTAATCACTTTTATTTGTTTATTTATTTATTAGTTGCATATTTTATTTTTGCTTTTTATTTTCACATTTATTTTTTGGTTGCCAACCCCGGTTCCAAGGCTTTGCCCTGACTAATCCGGTGTTCGACCCGGGTCGCACAACTGTGGTGGGTGAGTCTCCCAGCGGAGATTTTTTGCATCCACAAGGTTTCGATACCGGAACCTTGCTTAAGCGGACCAAGTTGCTTACCACTTAGACCAACCCCCGTTGGTTTCCACATTTGTTTTTATTAGATGATGAATGGTTAGATTATGTCCATTTTATTTTAAGTCTTAATTCGATCGCATTAAATATATGTGTTAAAACCGTTTATTTAGTTTAATTGATTAGTTAAAAATTTTGAATCATTGCACTTTCGTATTATCATTAAGATGTTAAATTCTAAAGTAGTATATCTCCTTAATATCGACCCGTTAACTACACGATATCATGCGCTTGCAGTTATTTTTATTTCATGAATACCTTTAAGCTAACATTTTCATTAATTTTTCTTAGGTAAAAACTGTAGATATTTGTCAATATTCCCTCACACTTGCAGGTCTATTTGGGCTTTGCATTTATATAATGGTATTTTCCAAAAATTCAACACATAATGATGCATACATGTCGTAAAGTACAAATAATTGGCTATTTTGCATTCTCCAAGAGACGAATACCCAACCTCCTTAATTTTGTACCACGCTCACTAATGTATTAGTGATGAATACATTTGAGTTACCCTTCCCCTAATACTTAGGGCTTTCAGCTGAAACAACAACTAACATAGCATTAGAACAAGGGGGTCAAATACTCTCGAGATTACAAAACATAATTTTTCTAGTTATTATTTAAGAGTACTACCACATAACAAAATTATCTTTTTGATAGAATTTTTTTTTTAATTTATTTTAGAGTGGAAAACGAAAATGTCTCAATTAGGCGTGATGCCGCTATATATATATATATATATATATATATATATATATATATATATATATATATATATATATATATATATATATATATATATATATATATATATCCCAAAATTATAATTGACATGACTCCCACAACATAATATAAGTGTGAGTGAGAAAACAACATAATTAAGAATTTTTTTCTTTGGGAAAATATATAATTAAGAGTTGAATGAATAAAAGGATTTTAACTAGCTAACATAAGAAAGGATTGGCAGTTTGGGAGGATCCGTTTGATAATCGATCGAAAAACAGTTTCTAGCGTTTTTGCTTCAAGAAGCAGAAAAATTGGTGAAAACCACTTGATAAAACTGTTTCATTTCGCATGATTTTTACAATATAAATTAAAATTTATAAAAAATTTAGCTTTGAGAAGCACTTTAATCTCAACAACTATTTATTGTTGCATCTGTTTTCGAAGCAAAATTGGTTGCGAATTAGATTAAGTGAGACAATTTTATAAGGGGTATGTAAGAAATTTGGCATTCTAGACATAACGTTGGCAATTTCATAAATTTATTACAACTTTCAAATTTTCTACTTCTTTAAGTAAGTTTTATAAGCTTATAAGAAAATTTTATCAAACGACTAAAAAAGTGTTTCAGCTTCTAGAAACATCCAAAAATGTTTCCGATGTTTTTGGAAGTAGAAACACTTTATGCAAGTAATCAAACCGAATAAGCTTGATGATGCATCCAAAAATTGACAACCCTTTGATTTCTGCAAAACAACGTCAAATGTGGGCTGACTCGCCAGTCGAGAAACCACCTTCGAAGATTAAATTAGTAAGAGCACCATCACAGAGCTCTAGTGAATTAGTAAGCTTAGTTGAAAAATGAGGATGGGGAAAACGTTTCAGTTACATTCTCTTCGTGTATGCTTTGAGTTATATAGGGTTTACCTTTCATGTCAACTGTCGGATTAATTCACAAGTCTCATTCATAGTCGTAGTCTGATTGTCCTGTTTTTCTCCCTCAATTCAAGTTAGTTGCAGTTTCAATATGGAGCACGATCGCATATCTTTGAACTTGGCGGGATCATGTTTCTTCCTCTAACTGTTGAGTTCCTTCATGCCTACGTTACCTCTAAGTTTAATTCTTGAACCGGTCCCAACTGGGGTGAGTGATTGAACTGATTGTAGTTGGACCCGGTTTGTTGCAATTGCCCCCCCCCCCCCCCCCCCCCACCGCCCTTTTTTTTCCTGAAATTTTTATGCAATTTTGAGAAAATAAGTTTAGGAAATGGATAATTAACCGACTGTCTGAGATGCGTGCATGGGCGACTGGCAAACGGTATTCTGCGTGTGGCTCGTTTACTGGGCAGTTTTCGTGATTTCTATTTTTCAAAGTGTTTGATTCAGTAATCTTCATCGGAAATGGAGGGCTTTCTGAACTCATGCTCGACTCAAAAGAGTTTACTAACTCTCAATTTTGCTAAAACAGTTCATAACCATCCAAAGGCAAATTCAGGATCTGGGTTTTGTAATTGGAAGCTCGAGCAGGGTTTTAATCGTATTAGTTGCAGAAATGGAAGCCGGGTTGTCTCCTTAGTTGTTAAGAGCGCTGAAGGGGATAAACAAGAAACTGATACAGATTGGGAATTGGAATTTCTCGGGGAACTTGATCCATTGGGTTTCCAGCCCCCTAAAAAGAGAAATCGTCACAAGTCGAAACTTTTGGAAGACACCGAAGGGATGGACTGGTGTGTAAGGGCGAGGAAGATTGCTTTGAGGTCGATTGAGGCCCGGGGATTGTCTCGTGCCATGGAAGACTTGGTTACTGTCAAGAAGAAGAAAAGGAGGAACAAGAAATTTGGTAAGAACAAGATACCAAAAGAAGAAGAAGAAGAAGGAGGAGAAGAAGAAGAAGTGGATTCTGAATTTGATGATAGAAGGTATGGAAGTGAAAATGAGGAGATTGATCTTTCTGATGGAAGTAGTCACCTCAGAAGGAGTGTGGACATACTTGCAGATGATGTGCTTGAAGAAAGAAAAGAGAGAATGAAGGAAGCTTTTGTGCAAAGACTTTCTCAGTTCTCTGGACCTTCTGATAGGAAGAAAGAAATCAGCTTGAATAAAGCCATTATTGATGCACAGACTGCAGAAGAAGTACTCGAAGTAACCTCTGAGGTAATCACAGCTGTTGGGAAAGGGTTGAACCCTTCTCCTCTCACCCCTTTAAACATTGCAACTGCCCTCCACCGAATTGCCAAAAACATGGAAAAAGTTTCTCTTATGAGACCTCGCAGGCTGGCCTTTGCTCGTCAAAGGGAGATGTCTATGCTTGTGGGTATGGCAATGTCAGCCCTACCGGAATGCTCAGCTCAGGGTATTTCAAACATTGCTTGGGCAATGTCCAAGATAGGAGGTGAGCTGCTTTTTTTGACTGAAATGGATAGACTTGCTGAGGTAGCTGTCACTAAGGTGGTGGAGTTCAATTCACAGAATGTTGCAAATGTTGCTGGTGCTTTTGCTTCAATGCAGCATTCCGCGCCTGAACTATTCTCTGCATTATCCAAGAGGGCAGCTGATATAATTCATACTTTCCAGGGGCAAGAACTTGCTCAGGTCCTGTGGGCCTTTGCTTCTCTTTATGAGCCAGCCGACATTTTGCTTGATTCCCTTGATAATGCTTTCAAGAATGCAGAGGATTTCCAATGCTGTTTTGAAGAAAAATCAACCTCCAAAGAATATTGGAATGTGGAAAGCTCAGGAGATTTGACTCTGGAAGAGTCTTCTGACTCCCCTGTACTTAAATTCAACAGGGCTCAGCTTGGGAGTGTAGCGTGGTCTTATGCTGTTCTTGGTCAAATGGATCGTGTTTTCTTCTCCAACATATGGCACACATTGAACCTTTTTGAGACGCAAAAGATCTCTGGACAGTATAAGGAGGATATCATGTTTGCTTCTCAGGTCCATCTTGTGAATCAGTGCTTGAAGCTTGAAAGCCCCCAACTTCAGTTATCACTGAAGAGTGATCTGGAGGAGAAAATTGTGCTTGTGGGAAGGACCAAGAGGTTTAATCAGAAAACGACTTCATCATTCCAAAAGGAGGTGGCCCGCCTTCTTGTAAGCACAGGCCTTGATTGGGTTAAAGAATTTTCTGTTGACATGTACACCTTGGATGCAGTCGTGGTTGACCAGAAAATTGCTTTGGAGATTGATGGACCAACTCATTTCACGAGGAACTCTGGTGCATCCCTCCACCTATATATTGACTTATTTTCTCCTTGCATCTATTTCCTCTAGGGTTACTCATTTCATTATCTGTGTTTCATCATCTGTTGTTACAGGTACTCCATTAGGTCATACAATGCTCAAACGTCGCTACATTGCTTCAGCTGGTTGGAAACTAGTATCATTATCTTATCAAGAGGTGAGTTCTCCTTGTCAGGTATTTTAATTTTAATGCAGTGCTAATCTCAATCCAGTAAAGTGCAAGAGGAGATCAGGGGTTGTGCTGAAATCACAGGTATACTGGCAACTCAGACATGCACGATATTTTGGCTAAATGGTCCAACAGTCAGAACTGAAGATGTCAAGAAGTAACTGAAAGTGCAAGTAGCTGAAATATAGTCCATATTTAGTAACTATTTGAAAATAGTAAGTAGGAGCCGGATTTGGAGAATTCAAAGGGTTCCAAAAATAGTATGTTGGTGAAAATAGAAACTGAGTTTTAGTAACCAAAGGAAATATCGACTAGACCAAGCAGTAGACAAGTATGGTTCAGAATAGAAGTGAAGTACTAGATCAGTAACTAGGTCGAACAGAATTAGAAAAGCTATTGAGAAAGTAAAGACTAGAAAGATGAACAAAATGCTGTAGCAACAGTGTGGACTGCTATCAAAACATGAAACCAGTAGACTGAGCTGATGGTTATCAATTGTTAAACCAGATCTGAAAAATTTAGGGAAAATTGATACTGTTAAGGACAAGAATAGCCTCGAGATATAAAACAGAAACTCGAAACTTGTATGCACAAAAGAGGAGATAGGAGATCTAATCCAAAGGAAGAAATAGAAGGTAGAAGAGAAGAAAGACGATAGACTAAGAAGAAGAAGATAAAAAGATAGGAAGGGACATGACCTTGGAATTACCACCGAAAGGCCTGTCTGAATTGTATCACTACAAGCCCTACCTGTTGAATTACCAGAACCAACCTGCATCACCACAACAGAGATCCATCACCAACCACAGTCCAAGGACGACTTACCTATTGGCCTGAAGAGGGAAACAATCAATTTCTCAATAACTCAGTTCATACAGGAGGTTTATGTCTCCACTCCATTATTTATAACTTGCATTATTTTTTCTGTGAGCTCAATATATCTCAATGCTTGGTGATTGAGAAACAGGACGAATTCTTGCGGTAGTGACGCCAGTATCTCAAAGCCTGTATCACCGTGTAGAACTCTTTGTCATATGTCAAGTATCATTGCTTGCTTTATTCAGCTTCTCACTGAAATTGGAAACAAGGTGGGACTCTTGACTAAGGACACCTCCTATACCTACCCCTGATGCATCACAAGCTACTTCAAAGACCTTAGAGAAATCTAGTAAGCACAGGACTGGAACTCAGACATCAGTCTCTTGATCTCCTGAAAGGCTGTAGTAGCACTTTTAGTCCATTTTGACTCCCCTTTTCTAATACAATTAGTGATGGGGCTGTAATGGTACTAAATTTGTGAATGAACCGCCTGTAAAAAGTGGCCAAACCGTAACCTCATGAATATTGGTTGGTTCCAGCCATTCTACTATCTCGCTAACTTTCTCGGGGTCAGCTGATACTCCACTGGCTAACACAACAAAACCTAAGAACATCACATGGTTGTTGGAGAACACTTCTTAAGATTAGCATAAAGTTTCTCTTTTAAAAGCGTTTGGAATACTTGACGCAGTCTTGGGTTTTACTATAAATGAGGGTTTTGTCATTGGATATCACTAGGAACTTCTTTAGAAAGGGCCTCAACACCTTTGTCATGATCCCTATGATAGTATTGGGGGTGTTAAGGAGCTCGAATGACATGGCTAGCCACTTATAAAGGACATCTTTCGTATTGAAAGCCATCTTCCATTCATTCCCTAGTCTCATCTGTATCTAGTGGTACCCACTCTTTAGGTCAATTTTAGAAAATATGACAGCACTAGCCATCATGTCAAGCAAATCGTTGAGTCTAGGTATGGGAAACCTGTACTTAACGGTGATTTTGTTTATGGCTCGGTTGTCCACGCACATGTGCCAAGTACCATATTTCTTTGGTGTGAGTAAAGTGAATCATATGGATTGAGACTCTCCCAAATGAAACCTTTTGGAGTAGGTCATCAACTTGACACTAAAATTCAGCATGCTATTTGGGGTTCATATAGTAATGAGGTGAATTTGGCAGGCATGAGCCTGGAACTAGATCGATGGCATGCTAAATGTCACGCATGGGTGGTAGCTTATTCGGAATTTCCTCTAGTGACAACTGCTCGAGTTCCCTAATAAAGGTTGCACTTCTTTGGGTGCCTCAATGATTAGGCATGGTGGTGTCTTTGTATTACTTTGTTTTGGAACCAAGGCACAAATAACCCGTGTTTCTTTACACTCCCTTTCAAAGCTCTTTTGACTCAAGGGTTTTAAGTGTTTTCTTAGGGGCTTGTTTTGCAGTGCTTCCTTTGTTCTCGGGGACCCTAATCTCTTGAAGGGCCAGCCTAATTTTTTTCCCATTGAACTCAAACACATAGATGTTGCATCTCCCATGTTTAGTGACATCTAAATCATAGATCCCAGGTGTCCCTAAAATGATGAGGTCGACATCTATGTCCAGGACATCACACCAAACTCTATCCTCATAGCTTGCAAAATGTAGGGAGACAAAACATCTCAACTTAATGGGATTGGTGGACTGATTGACCCAAGGAACCTTGTAAGCCTTTGGGTGAGCCTCTGGCTAAGCCCCTTGCGAGACATAGCATGTTGTGCCACCACATTCGTACAACTCCGACAATCAATGGCAATTCGATAGTTCTTTCATGGTGGCAAGTATAGGTGATGAAAATATTAGTTTGCCATCAGTCTTCTTCACTGCCCTTAGGTTACGATATCATGCAACACACTATACCTAGATGAGAAATATCAATAGCTTCAAACTTGTCGTCATGTGGTCTATGGGGCTATAGTCTCACTAATTTTAATCTAGAGGTGGTGACCTTTCCGTTAACCTCCTCATCAAAGATATCCTCCTAGGGACGATGATCCTTATATCATCACTTTGATCATCCTTAGGTCCATAATCCTTATGATCCCCTATATAAAGATTTCGGTTGGGGCACTCTTTGGCAATGTGTCTAGTACCTTGACACTTGAAACACCTCACTAGGCTAGATCCTAAGATAATCTTACCCTTATTATCAAGTGGCTTGGGCGGGTTGTTGGGTGGTCCTTGAGCGTTTGTGTTAGGTTGAGGCCTCCTATAGCTCACATCCCTTGTCGAGTTGTTCCTCCTTTGTAAGGAGGGTTTCAAGGCTTTCTCAGCCGCCAAAGTTATTCTAAAGGCTTCGGGGATATTATGCACCATGTGGGGTGATATGTTTAACTAAATCTCAGTGTGGAGTGCAATTAGGAATCTGGACAAAGTCTGCTCCTAATCCTCATGAGTACGGCTCCTGAGCTTCAACTCATTGAACTTAGCCATGTATTTAGTGACCAATAGCCTACCTTTCTTCAGGGCATTCATCTCATTCAAGAGTTGTGACTTATAGGTCATAGGTAAGAACTCTGCCTTGAGCCTGCCTTGCATTTCAAACCAGGTAGACATTGATACTTGTCCTAAATCATATGCCTGAGGTTCAGAAGTCTAGAAGTCCTGTGTTGCTCTAGTTAGCTTCTTCTTTGCAAACCTAAAGTGGACCTCCACGGGCATATCATAAAAATCAAAGAACCTGTTCATCTACCCATGGAAGAAAATTCGATCGAAATGGTCTAAATTTCGACCGAAATGCCTGCAAAAATCCAAATCAAAACGAAATGTAGTAGTAGGCACGAAATGTATCCATATCGTTTCGTATCGACCGAAATTTCGACCATTTCGACCAAAATTTCGACATATCAGCATTCCAACTTGTTTTTCCTTAACTTTTGTTGATTTCTATCCCATTTTCACCTAATTTTCACTACTCCTTTGCCTTCAAACACCACTTTTGCTCATTTTTTGCCTCCAAACACCTCCTAAGCCACAACAGCTACAAAGGAAACTTCAGCAAGAATAGAATATGAAGCATGAGCCACACCCAACAGTTCCAAACTTCCCCTTTTTTTATTTTTGTTTTGTTCATGCCTTAAATGATCTTGTATTGCCTTGAAATTAATATATGTTTAGCCTAGGACTATGATCTATAATTGTGTTTTGTTAAACTTATCTTTTTATTATTTGCTACCATTTTTTCATTTTTTTTATTTTAATAATTATTTTCTAAAATTATGTATTTTTATTTTATGTATATATGATATATAGGCTTTAGCTTAATATATTTGAGACACCATCACTTGATCTAGTCGGTCATTTTATTTTGTTGACTTGTTGTATATGTAACCATTCTACCAAACAATTCATGTATGTTGTTGATTATATGCATGTATGCAATATAGTTTGCATTTGTCGGAACCAGTCATTTGTTAGTATACTTGAATGATAAATTTTCAATAGTTTTGTTTTTTACAAAATACTAGTTCCATTGTGTTTATTATGCTTGAAATAGGTAGTATACAAGAATCCAAATCATTTTGAGTCCATATGAGGCCCGAAATTGAAGTTCCAATTTTCAGAAAAAGTGTCCAGTTTCGATCGAAACGTTGAAATTTCGGCCTTTTGCAAGGTCGAAATTCCTATTTCGTTCGAATTTCTTCCTTGCATCTGCCTAATCTAATCAAGACATTGGCATCGATCTAACCATCATTGGATGTTGCCTTTATGTTAATCAATCTCCTGAAGTCGAGTCCTCTATCATAGGGCTCAAAGTAATTATCATCCCTATATGGAGGATGTGTTTGAATGACTCATTGCACACGGGGGTCAGGACCTCTACCTCGACCATTCCCAATGATGGGGTTCCCTACTACAACACTACCTATAAAATGGTGCTCCTCTAAATTAGGGTCGGTGTGAGGGCGCTCAATGGGGATAGCTTGTCTAGTGATCTGCAGGAGGGTAAGCCTGTAGGAGACGGTTTGTAGGGTTTGCTTAATGGCCTGGAGGTTGTTGGACTGTTCTTCTCAAGTTTCTCTGTTAGCTACAAACTCGGTCAATGTCTCCTTTAGTATAGTTGCTAAGTCCAAAGTAGGGTCCATGTTGCAATATGATCTACTACTGTGAGTGGTCATGCCCAAGGTACCATGTATGGGAGAAAACTATAGCAAGGACAACCTAAGGTCTGCTCAAAACCTCTAATTTGGCAAGGTAACTTGCTTTTTTGGCCTTAAGTCTACGAATCTCTCTCTTAATGCGTACTTTCCATAACAAGTAATGCGCAATACTATTAGGGCCACTTATCCTAGGGAAATTTTGGTGTCCTCGAGAAGGTTGTAACACTGTTGCAACTCTTGCTCTACTACGAACAAATTATGCCTAAGGATGGACCTAGTGCGACATGACATGAACTGGACCACAATCCTAAGTTTCCTAAAACATCAACTAACTTGATGCAAAGGTTCCTAGACACTCTAAGATGCAAAAGTAAAATTTCAGAATATCCAGACCATGCTCTGATACCAGATTGATGTAGGACAACCCTAGAAACTAGGTTATTCTACAAGAAATAGGATCTAAGCCAACTAAAATACTATAAGGGATTAGTGGAGGGGTTTTGCACAACACATAATTAGATTCACACTAAGAAAATAGTATAGGAAAAAAAAAATGCAGCAATCAAGAATATAAGTAAAGTGTAAATAACTAAAGACTCTAGAGAATCATTTAGAATTCTTATATGATCAATCCATGCTACTAGGCAAGGGGGTTATGGGCATTACATCCAAAGAAATAAAATTCCAACAAAGTCATAATATGATGAATTTCATTCAATCTAGAGGCAAGTGTTACATCCATTGTAAAAGACAAAAAAACACAAACTCCAAAGCCAAGTCAACCAACAAATATTTTTTTATGCTAGAACAAGGAGGCAGCAATATCAGTAGAAGCAAGGTCGCCATATGGTTACAGCAAGAACTAGAACAAAACTGCAGTAACAGTTTACTCAGCAGAAAATAGATTAGTGCAGAAGAGGATAAAAACAAGGCTGTCGACAGAAAAGAGGTGGCTGCCGTAGGGCTGCAGGGAATGAAGGAAGAGGTTGAAAGACAACCCAAAAGATCACATAAAAATATTCTGCAGCAAAGATTCTCCACAGAAAGAAAGAAAAGGAGAAGAGAAAAAGAAACTCTGGGCAGAGTGGAGTCCTACCGTAGGTAAGGGAAGTAGTGGGGGTGGGGAAACAAGAGGGGATTGAAGAAATAGAAGACAGAAAGTTTCTGCAGTAAAAATGTGACTAGAAGAACAGAGAAATAAGATAAAGGGGGAAGGGAAAGTTATCCACAGAATTGGAACTGCCATGAGATCCTTGGGAGGAAAGAAAGACGAGAGAAGAAAGGAGGAACAAAAAGAAAAGCAATGGCCGGAAGAATAGAATTTTCAGATGCAAAGGAGCAGCAAGGGAGGAGAAAACTGACCTGTCCGAGAGAGGGAGGAGGAAGTACCACCACTGAGAGAGAGAGGGAGCTGCAGTTGTCGAACTCTGTTTTTTTTCTTTCTTTTTTCTGTCTGATTTCATGTCTCGTGCCTTGTGGTGGTTGGCTTATAAGAAGTTTCCTAAAATAACTGCAATGAAATAAAGGAAACAGAAAAAGACTTGCCTAAAATAACCTCAATCAGAATAAAATCCCATAACTCCATGATTTGAAAAGAAATCCCTAAACTATCCTTAACAAAAATAATCACATAAATACTAAGACTAATACATGAAAAAAAGAGACGTGGTGTGGAATGTAGATCACAGTTGTAAGGGTCCAGATAACGCTTTTTAGTAGCTGAACCAAATCAAAAGGTTCCGTCGCCTCCGCCTCAGGTAGTACGAGTGGTGGGTGTGCATGGCGTGATGTCCCCATCACTTATGCTGTACTGGACTTTCTTGTAAATATAGGGCTACTGTGATGGGGAGAGTTGTATTGGTTCTTGTTCAATTCTTCACCTCCATCTTCTCTTCATCTAGCTCTTTTCTCTTCTTCTTCTACTACTTGTGCATTTGCTTTCTCTGATTTGCAACTTGTCACACTGTTTATTGTAACTAGCATAGAAACTGATTATGGTGCTGTCCGCCCAACTTGCCAAAGCTTTTACAAGCATTTGCATTTTCATTAGCAATCCCCTTTGAAGCTTTGAATCAGTCAACAATTGAATTAACTTTTTCTTCAGTTATTGTCTGATACCTGGTTGATGTAATATTTTCGCTCATGCTATTTTTCTTACAGTGGGAGAATCTTCAAGGTGAGTTTCAGCAGCTAGATTATCTAAGAAAAATTCTTGAAGATGCAATTGGCAAATGCTACACCTGAAGCCGGTAAGACATTTGAAATGGAGGCGGTTATAGATTGTTGGTCGGAGGCAGTGAAATCAAGATAGGTAAGAGAAGTTCCTATGATGCAATCAAATGCCACTGCTGGAAAAAAAAAAAAAAAGTTTCATCAATTCGTCATGAGATGCTGTATATAAGTGTTACATGCAAATTACTGATGCAGATATATCTGTACGCATTCATCCATTAACTTCTCATTTCCACTTGTCTGTGGAAATGTTATGTTGATCAAAATCAATTTGATGCTATGTTCATTATTGAGAAATAACTTGCATCTAGTTATGAAGAGTTATATTCAAGGTCTACAGGATATATTTTTGTTCCTAGTAAGTAGTTCACAGATAGGGTGAGGTTGTTTGCATCATTCACATGCCGCCCCTGGGTCCCCCACATGAATATGCTATTTCATGATTCAGTAAGAGGTTGGACCGTCATAGTTCCGGAATTAATCTCTGGATTAATACATCTAGTTATTCCTGTTTTCTGTTAGTTGAGAATGAACTTCGGAGTAATGTTGAAAACACTTCAGTTTTCAGAATATTTTCAACTTTTGCATGAGGTCTGCTTTGCCTTTATTTTACAAGGTTATGATGAGATTGTAGTCATGGCAGTAGAGTCCAATTAGACCAAGGAAGTGTATTTATAATGGAAAATTAGGGCCCCTCTTGGTAGTACTTGGCAATGCTTTTCTTTCTTATTCCTGAACTACTTTTATTTGTAATAGCTTAATTGCAGGGCCCAAATTTCAGGTCCATGGGGCTACACAAATTTAACCTTAACAGTTCTGTATTCTATTATTCGGACCCTCGATTTTGAGGGTCAAGTAGTTCTCATCCAATAGCTTTTGTGGAGTTATTATCGTTAAAGCCAATTTAGTTCCTCTATATTTGGGTCTATTTGCCTACTAACTAAAAAGTAATTAAAGTGTTCAAAGATAATATAAAATTTTGGCAAGGATGTAGCTCCCTTTCAGATCACACAGTTGAGTAAGAGTCTATTTTTGAAAGTATGTGTCTTGGTGGTGAGCTCTTTCCACTACCCTGCTCTTATATTCTCTTTGCTTTCATTTTTCTTATGGAAATTAAAGTACCTCAAAGTCCCAAAACCTCCTGTATCTCCTCTTTCTTTTCTTTGTTCAATGTTTCTTCCATTAGTCTACTAATGTACCAACCTGCAGAACAAGTCAGTTGAATTCCATTGATTTGTAATCTCTCCCACATCAATTAGTTCCAGACCTGAAAATGAACTGTTTATTTTTATGTTTAGTTACTGTTCTGTTTTATTATTACTTGGCGGACTTTAGATACAAAATTTTTATCCATGTCATATCATATGTTTAGCTCAGATTTGCTTTCCACCTATCCTCAGGCTTATGAGCATCGCCAGATCCAGGAGTTAGATTCAGACTGCATCATTTGTGTCCAAAACCTTACTTCATTTTCTTAATGGAGATGGTGTTTCCTCACTGATGAGTCAATGTAACCTTTTCAGTCATCTCATTGTAAGCATGCTATCTGCCCAAATAATGAACAAATGGGAAGAACATGTTCTCGTTTGGGTTCTTTCAATTCTCAGCTGCTGAAGACGATGCAACTGGCACGGACATGTCTGGCGTGTACTTCTTCAATAAATTTTGAAACATTGTGGGGGTCAGCAACAGGACACCTTCCAGGATTACAAACCGATTTCTGTAAGCTCCTTTACTTATTGCTTCATTGCAAAAGTATGGCCCTTAGACTTAAGTTGGTAATGTTAATTGGTCATGTATAATCTATATTGAGGTACGCAAAGTGACAACAATGTCCTCTGCCAAGAGCCCCAACATGGCTATCACCTCAACAAAAGAATCCTGAGATTTGTAGCAAAGTTAGACTTGAAAGTAGCATGACTTTGACCAATGGAATAATTTATTCTGTTTGCTGCTTAACTAAAATTTCCGCTATGTTTTCTCTATTGGTTATTCCAATACATTATTGACCAAGCTATGTTGTGTTTCTGAATGTTGCCCAGACCCTAAGATTACCTATTAACAGAGGGGCTTTGAAAGGGCATCCCTTTGTCACCATTCTTGTTCTACGAGTCATAAATTCTGTGTCAGTTTTCTAAAGAGGGTTCTATGTATCATTGATTATGTTGTAAGCTGGACATCACCTTGGTGCCTTTTGCTTATGGCCTGTTTGTGTCTAGCAAGGCCATTGTCTTGACTTCTAAGACAGCCTTGTATCTCGTATAGTTTCAAATAGAGCTGATTAAAAGGCGAGAGTCCATGTAGTGGACTCCATTTAGTTGGGTATGGCTTGTTCTTGTAGATAAAATTAGCGACTTGAAGAGGTCGCACGGTATCATATGCCCGATGCCTAGTGCTTCTCTAATCTCTGGTTATGGGCATCATATTCTACTAGATAAATGTCCTTGTCATTGCCTGGCAACTCCCTTACAATGTTTTAAGGAGGGACTCGTAATTTTGATGGTAAGTTCTCACTTGATTCTGCCTGGGATGCCATAAGAAGTCATGGGAACAAGCTGGGATGAACTAATGTGTCTGGTTCCCCTGTTCTCAAAAACCCTGGGTTTCCTTCATCACATGGTTGGCCATATTTTCTTCTAAGGTGTGGAAGGAAATGTTGGTGCCAAATGGATTTAATAGGGGCCTTATTGCTCACTGGAACCAAGGATATATCTTGGATGTCTAACCATTTCATAGGGGATTCATTGTTTAATTGCATTTGAAAGCTCAATATGGTTTTCTGTTCTGTACATGATCTGCCAGGAGAGAAGTCAGCTATTCTGCCAAATTGGGGGTTGTCCCTATTCATATGCATCACTTTGATATGATTTGAAATGGGTTTGATAGAGGAAGAAAATTCTTGAATTTATTTTTCTAAGTTTGGGTTTTCAGTTTTTTTATGTTTTTATTTCAACATTTTTGAAATTATTCAATTTTAGGTTTTAATTCATTTTCCCGGTCTGGCTTTAAATTAATTTTCCAATTTCACTATGTTTTAATCTGACTTTCCAATTATGTTTAGTTTATTTTCAAATTTTGGTTTCTTAGTTTATTTCCAAATTATTTTTCATTCATTTTCACAATTTTGGTTTTTAAATTCCAATTTCAATATTTTAAGTTTATTTTTACAAATTTTCTTTTCAATTCTTTTTTTCTTCTAATTTGTTGTCTAACTTAAGTTTCCATTTTCAATTAATTTTTAATCTAATTCTCTACTTTCAATACATTTAATTTTTTTTCTTTACTAGTCTAGTTGTTTTTCCAATTATTACTTTATTTTTCTAATTATTTTTCCAATTATTTTTCCAATTCTTGTTTGTATACGTATTTTTCAAAATTTTTAATTCATTTTCCAATCTTGGTTTGTAAAATTTTTCCAATTTTAATACTCATAATTTACTTTTGTAATTTCAGTGTGTTCAAATTATTTCCCCAATTTTTGGTTTTAAATAAAATTTTTTAGCTTCTACATTTTAAAAATATTATTCTCTAATTATGTATTTCAAATTTCCCTATCAAGCTCGAAGAGAACTTCATTCTCTGATGTCCTCTATGAATAAGTGTTTTCACAAATCATGGCAAACAAAGGTATTAGAAAGAATCAGAATTTTGAAAACCAAATTACTTTAATTGGAGAATCGTGATTATGAACAATCATTGAGATCATACTTAGTGTTGATTTTGTCATATGGGGCGTGGAAGCTAATACGTTTTTTTTTCTTCTTAAATTTTACTTAAAGTGGGAGTTTGCTTTATGTAATGGCACAGTAATGTAATGTGGAAAAAAGGAAAAAAAAAAAAGAAGAAGAATGGAACCCAACTATTTCTAACTTTAAAGAATGTGAGATTTGTTATAAATAATATTTAATATAGATGTTCATTACCCCAAAGAGATTGTACTTCCAATTAAATATCTCAACTACCTCAGGATACAATATTGGTAAAGATCACAACCATCTCATTACACAATGTTAGCAGTCAATATTTCCATTCTATGTACCTTCTATCTTGGATAGCAATCTATCCTTCCATATCAAGATTATCTTATTGTGTGTGAGAATTATATATTGTATTTCTTTGTAGATTCTGATATTACCATATCAGAGAAAATGTTAATTCCATTATAAATATGTAATGACTAACTCAATAGAAGAGCTGAACTGATCTTATATTTCTTCTTTGTATTCTATATTTTCTCTTTATTTTATAACACGTTATCAGCACGATTCCGCGAAGTAATTATGAACGACTCCGCTCAAAGTATTTTGTTTTGAGAAGAAAGATAACAGACTATGTACCTCCTCGCGTGTTTTTGTAAACAATGGAATTTACCTTCTCCATCTTGAAATGTAAGTGCATCGTGATAGAAATGTATGTATTTTATTGAATATAAGAATCAAATAACATATTATGTTACCTTAACAATTGTGGTTTGTCATTAACCAATCTAAAAATAACGATTTTATTTATTGTACATAGTGATTGTTAGTCTTGCACCACAAATATTGTTAAATGCACTTGAAGTTGCAAGATTTGAAACTGTAAATGAATACAGTTCTACAGATGCATATGAAGTTGTAAAATTTGAAACTATAAATGAGTACAGTTCTACAGATGTACTTGAAGTTGCAAGATTTGAAACTGTAAATGAATACAATTCTGTAAATGCACATGAATTGCAAGATTTGAAACTGTAAATAAATACAATTCTGTAGTTTTTTTAAAATTAATTATCTATTAAAATTATAAGGAGAAAATATTATTCATGAAAATATGCCAGCAAATTTTCAAACTTCAGATTTGTTGTTACAATATCAATATTGTAAAAAGAGTTTTAAGAAATACTCTGAATGATATCATGTTTATTTATGGTTGAGTAAAATAATTGACTATTAATGAAAAGTTATGAAGCTCGTCTTATTAGTACTACTCCATTTCCTGAAGTGAATGTAGCAATTCATGATATACTTGAAAGAATCAAAATTATAATTATAGTCATAATTGTGGAAGATAACGAGGCAAAAGACGGAATAATTACCCTCATTATGATGGAAATTAATAAGAGAATAATAAAGATTCTCAATATAACTCTTCAAGGAGTGAAGATAATATTTGTTATCAATGTATAAAAGCCATTAGACATATATCTGTCGTACTCCACAATATTTAATTAAGCTTTGTCAAACTTTAATTAAAGAAATAAAAATAATGTGGAGATAAAATGGATTTTCCAAAATCATGATACTTTAGCAATTTTTGCCTATAAAATGGATGATTTTGATGGCCTCACAGATACTACACATCTAGATGCTGCAAACTCCTTTGAAGATAATAGTTGAAGATTTGATTATCCTAGTCAAGTACAAATAAAAATAAAATTTATATTATATTAGTTTGTAATTCTTTTATCTTCAAATCTCATCTCATATGTTAGCTTATTTTAAATTTAATATTTTTGTTCTATAATTTTTTTATTAACTTCCTATATATCTTTTGATTTATTTTGTTTCATTTTGACAAAGAATGTGAATATTCTGTTATATGCTACGACGCATATTATACTTAGAAAAAAATATTATCTTACTTGATGATGCGGAAGCCAATGTTCATATAATAATCGATAGTACAACATTGATTGAAAGCTCCGGAAGAGCTAATTTATTATTATTTAGGAGATAAAAATTGGCTATAAATAATTCATTATTTTGTAGTAAGTCTCAAAGAAACTTGTTAAGTTTTGAAGCTATTTGCCAAAATGATTATTAGATTGAGACTACAAATAATGGTAAAAGTGAGTAATTATGTATTACTACAAAAGTGTTAGACATTTACTCCTAGTTTGTACTACACGAATATTCGCATGGTTGAAACACATGCTTGGGTAAATAAAAAAAATTGATTTTGATAGTTTTATTATTTGGCATGACCGGTTGGACCATCCCGGATCAAGTATAATGCGAAAAATTATTGAAAATTCAATTGTCATCTATTGAATAACCAGAAGATTATTCAATTGAGTGAATTTTCTTATTCTGCTTGTTCTCAAGGAAAATCTATTATTAGATATTCATTAGCTAAACTTGAGATTGAACATTCTACATTTTTGAAACGTATAGAGGGTGAAATATATGGGTGAATCCATTCACCCATCATGTGGACCGTTAAAATAATATATGATTTTAGTAGATGCATCTATAAAATAATCACATGTATGTTCTTAATGAACTCGCATTTGGTATTTGCAAAATTGTTTTTTCAAATAATTAGATTAAAAGCATAATTTATGGATTATAAGATAAAGACAGATTGTCTTGATAATGCTGGTGAATTTACATCTCAGGCTTTATGATTATTGTATAACAACTGAGATCACAGTTGAATAGTCTGTTGCTCATATTTATATCTAAAATGATTTGGTAAAATTATTTATTAAATGTCTCCAATTAATAACTAAACCATTGTTTATGAGAACAAAGCATCATTTGTACTCATCAGACCAAAATGTTGTCATAAATTCTCCCTATAAGCAAAATATTTCTTATCTTAAATTTTTTTGGATGTGCAACTTATGTTCTAATTGCTTCACCACAACTCACAAAGATGAGTTCTTAAATAAAGTTGGGAATATATGTTGAATATGAATTTCATTATATAATTCAATATCTAGCCAATGATAGGAGATTTATTTAAAGCAATACTTGCTGAGTATTATTTTGATGAATTAATTTTTCCAACATGAGGGGGAGATAATAAACAGTTGGAAAAAGATATTGATTGTATGCATTATCATTATCTCATTAGATCCTCGCACTAAGCACTGTGAACTTGAAGTTCAAAGGATAATGCAATAAATATTATGAATCAACTGCCATATTTGTTGACCGGCTAAGAGTTACTAAATCTCATATTTCAGCTGTAAATGCTCCAATTAGAATTGATGTCCTAGTAGGACAATCTATCAGTGCAAATGAAATTAAACCACGTTTAAAACATGAAAGATCAATCGGTTCCAAGGATAAAATCCTATAAAAGGAAAGGAGCAAATGATCAAGATGATCATAATATGAAGACAATTGATTATGAAGATCCTGAAGGCATAACTTTCTATAAAACTCTAGAAGAGGTTTAGATACTTGAAAATAATGAAGAGATCTCAATTAGTTATGTCATTGCAGGAAAAAGATGGAACTGAAAATATAAAGTTGTCGACAACATTTTTGTATATTATATTATTGTTGAAATAATGCAATAAAACGAGGATCTTGAATACAAATTTGTTGATGAATGTAAATGAAGAAATGATTGGCCAAAACGTAGTGACACAATTCAAGCAGTATTGAATTCGCTTGAAAAATTAAAGTTTTTGGACTTGTAGTCCAACATCTGAAGGTATAAAGCCAATGGGGTACAAATGAGTTTTCGTGCGAAAAATGAAATGAAAAAAAATGAAATTGGGATATATAAATCATGAATTATGGCATAAGAATTTTCGCAGAGGCCTGTCATTGATTACATGGAAATATGTTCTCTTGTGGTGGATGCAATCACCTTCAGATATCTTATTAGTTTGACAGTATATGAAAATTTTGACATGCGTCTATTGGATATTATTACAGCTTATTTATATGGCTCACTCGAGTATGAAATTTATATGAAAATCCCTGAAGGATTCAAAATGACTGAAGCATATAAAAATTCCTAAGAAGTTTGTTCAATAAGGTTTCAGAGATGATCATGGCATATATGGTATAACATCTTTAGTGAATATTTACTAAATGAAGAGTATAAATATGATTCAATTTATTATTGTGTTTTATTAAAGGATATGGACCTGATTTTAATAAGTGTATATGAAGATGACTTAAATATCATTGGAATTCCTGAAGAATTTTCAAAAGCATTAGATTATTTGAAGAAAGTTGAAATGAAAATCTTGAAAAGACAATGTTTTGTTTTGACTTGTAAATTGAGCATTTGACGAATAAAATATTCGTTCATCAATCAACTTATATAGATAATATTTTGAAGCGATTTTTCATAGAAAAAGTACATTCATTGAGTACCCTAATGGTTGTGAGATCGCTCAATATAACGAAAGATTAATTTCGACCCTAAGAAAACAGTGGAGAATTTCTTGGTCATGAAGTACCATACTTAGTGCAATTGGGGCATTAATGTATTTTGCTAATAGTATAAGACCAGATATAACATTTTCTATAAGTGTATTAGCAAAATTTATCTATTCTCCAATACGAAGACACTGAAATGTTATAAAACATATATTTCAGTATATTCGAGAAATTATTGACATGATATTATTTTATGAATGTGGACATCAACTTATTTGTTATGCAGATGCATGATTTTTATCTGATTTATATAAAACTAGATCTCAAACAGGCTATTTACTCACAAGTGAATGTTAGCTATTTGGTTAAGATCAATGATACAACACGTTCAGGAAGCATGCGGTCTTCTACTAGAAGAAGAAGTTTCAACAATATTATATGAATATAATGTTGTATGCATAGCTCAATTGAAGAAATGATATATCAAAGGAGATAAAACGAAACATATTTCACTAAAATTCTTTTTCATGGTCTTCAATGAAATGGTGAAATCGATGTTCAACAAACTCGTTCAAGTGATAATGTGACAGATTTATCTACTGAGAAGTTGCATACTTCAAATCTTGAGAAGCTGGTATATGATATTGGAATGTATGTACTTAAAGATACTCAATGATGTTATCATCAGGGGGAGTAAAATACATGCTGCACTCTTTTTCCCTTAACCAAGGTTTTATCCCATTGGGTTTTCCTGGTAAGGTTTTTAATGAGGCAGCTACCAATACGTATTATTTAGGTATGTATACTCTTTTTCCTTCACTAATATTTTTTCCCACAGGGTTTTTCTTAGTAAGGTTTTAACGAGGTACATTATCTATTGATGGACATCCAAGGGGAAATGTTATAAATAATATTTATTTTGGATGTCCATTACCCCAAAGAGATTGTACTTCCAATTAAATATCTTAACTACCTCAGGATGCAATATTGGTAAAGATCACAACTATCTCATTACACAATGTTGGCAGTCAATATTTCCATTCTATGCACCTTCTATCTTGGGTGACAATCTATCCTTCCATATCAAGATTATCTTATTGTGTGTGAGAATCATATATTGTATTTCTTTGTAGACTCTGATATTACCATATTAGAGAAGATGCTAATTTCATTGAAAATATGTAATGACTAACTCAATAGAAGAGCTGAACTGATCTTGTCTTATTTCTTTGTATTATATATTTTCTCTTTATTTTATAACAAGATTTATATTGATTCAAATATTTTCATTTTCAATACATTATTTGGGATGCCTAAAAGGACAAAAAACCGTCTGTTGTGCACATCTTTTTGTTATAGCCGGTGAGTTTGTATTAGTGGGGGCGGGGTATACTACTAATATAAGTGCCGCCAATGGGTGCGAATCCAAGACCTCCCCATGGGAGTTTGGGCTTTTAATTGCTCAACTAACCCACCATTGGCAGCTGTGTGTATCTTTCTGCTGTATACAGTAGTGTACCACCACCACAACACGCCACATGGAATATACTAAACAAAGGGCTAAGATTAAAAATCTGATTTTAAGTGAAAGGAACTCAGTTTTGAGACCCATTTATTAAATACCTGCCCATTTTGAAACCCGTTAGCACCGATTTCTAAAAGCTCACTTCAAATGCTTCAACTCCTTGACTTCCCTTTCCTCCATCTTTCTTCTTCGTTGCTATTACTCTTTCATAACTCTTTCCTTCATGTTATTCATTTTTCTCCTAAATGACACCGTATTCTTGAAAACATCTTCAATGGTAAAAGCACCCAATGTCTTGGGAAAAAAGAAAGAAAAAACAATATATACCCAAAACGCTCCAACGTCTACAACACAAATCTTGCAGGTTCTTTTGTTTTTTTCCAGTATACGCTTCCTTAGAATGTGATGAATAATAAAAATCCAGATCCTATACCGCATTCCTTATAGAATTGTTTCATCATATTCATTACAACTCAAAAAGCATATGAGAGAACTTAGAAAGCATATTATTTCAGCATATTGAGTGCCCCCCCCCCCCAAAAAAAAAAAAAAAAAAAAAAAAAAAAAGAAGAAGAAAGGAAAAATTATGTGCCATACCTTCAAACAAATAATATCACTGCAACTTAATGGAGATCCCCCCTGCAAACAAGGAATTATATAATCATTCAAAATCTAAGAGGAAATTCTTAGATTTTCTCTTCTGGAATCAGAAACTATTATATTTACGAACTGTCATTTATCCTTGCTCTTAACTTTGTTTCGTTATTGCGTTCTCAACAAGACGATGAAGATAGAGGATGGAGTCCCAAACTAGAGGGAAGTTTGATCTTTGATGTGAGTACTGTTTGAACTAGGTTTCTAGAAATGGGTGGGTATTTAGTAAATGGGTCTCAAAATTGGGTTCACTTCACTTAAAATCAAAATTTTAATTTTAGCCCTTTGTTAGCATATTCCATGTGGCGCACTGTGGTGGTGCACTGTTGTGCACATTAATGAAATGTACACAATAGATGATTTTTTCCCTGCTAGAATACTTATAAACTTAAATTAAAGAATAGTCATCTCCGTGAATGTGCTTGGTTCACACAATTTATTAATGGTAAAAATTAAAAGATAAAATAAGGTCAAGAGTTCGAATATCTTTGGATTAAGGGTAAAGTTCTATCATTTATTTAAATAATTATATAAAATTATCCCTTTTGAGAATGTGGTTGAGATATATGTAAGCTGGCTCAAACAAACCTTAATTTTTTTTTTTAAAAGCCAAGCAATAACAACAAATCTCTTCATTTAATTGTTGTGAGACATGCATATTTTACACGTGATTGGCATGAGACTTATCTGTAAAAACTCCCTACACCACAAAATTGCACTTGGTTACAATCTTTTTCTTAATTAGTGTTCTTTCTGATCTAGACTCAAAGTGTTACTCCCTCTATTTATTTTTTTTGTCGGTAAAAGTGATATTTTGTTTTAAGAGCAGTAAAATTTAAGAAAAATTCAAAAAACAATGTTAAGGCATTGGAGAAAATCAACAATTATAAGGCAAGTACTTATATTTTCTTCTACGAAAATGTACCCACATATAAAATGAATTTTTTTTCTAATTTTAAAATAACCTGGAAATCCCTTTTCAGTTTTTCTTAGAAAATCTTTTACTAACAATGGTAGAATAAGCGTAGATAAGACTTATTTAAAAAGAACTTGGATTTTAAGTATATTAAGGTTCTTGTATCATTTTTGAGTCATTTCTGATATAAAAGAATTGGAATTTGAAACTCTTGGGGGAAAATATTGGAGAACAAGTACTAAAATCAAGAGGTGCATTTGGGATGTAGGAACGTGAACAAGAGGTCAGCAAGGGGTTTTAGCTTTAAAATAATCTAGTTGGGGTAATCTGTAAGAACCGGGTTCGGTTCGGGTTGAGTTACGTTTTGAACTAGTTCTGTTTGTATAATAAGCTTTCTGGTTCAGCTGGGTTAGGAGAAGTCAGATTCACGAAGTCAGATTCACGAAATCAGATTTCGGGTTTCTTGTCTCGTGTGAGAGCCTTTGGTGATTCCCTTCAGAGCTTCGGTTTCAATCTTGTTCTTGGAGAAGATGATTGATGCTGCTGCCGGCGACAATGGAGAGTTCTTGACGTTAGATGGAAGAGCAGTTGATTAGGGTTTGATTACTCTTGTATTTCTCTATTTTTTTCTTCTCTGTTTCGGTTATTCTTGGCTGAGGTGTGCTTTCGTTGGCTTGTGGAGGAGCTATCTAGTTCTGTTGATTACCTCTCTGTCTTGTATTTATTTTCCAAGATCTGTAAGTATTTCATATGATTTCCCATAGTTGATTGGACTCGCACCTGAGTCCCGGAAAGTAGGTCCTCGGACCAAACTCCGTAATCATTCTTTGTGTCTCTTACTTGCTTGCTTTGGTATAATCTCGATCAAATCAACCACCCCTGCGATCACAAATCTAATGCTTAGTTCACCCATAAATGTTGGGCTATGTGAACTTATGTCCATTAAGAACACAGAATAAATAAACAAAATAGATTCCTTAATTTTTGGAATCCATTACAAGATTTAGAGGGTTTTTTTATTTTTTTATTCTTATCCTCTTAAACAAAAATAAGCTTTGAAATGAATATCAAACATATAAAAATAATAAAATATGAGAAAAATTTTAGGATAAAGATGATATAAAAAAGGATGGCACATATGAAGACTTGTAATACTAGTCAGCTCAGCAATGCAATTAGAAGCGTTCCAAGTTCTTAAAGGTATTCTGCTATTGTTAATAGCATGGCTCCTGTGCTCTTCTACGTCATAAAAAAATGATTAGATCACACATTCACTTACCAATATGTTGTGATCACTCATATACATTGTTTAGGCATTTTTTTTAAGTCATAAACTATAACATGTACCATAAACCATGAGCTATTAAATCAGTTGCATAATTACAATGTGAAATAGAAAGGTATGGTATCATCAAAGCTAGACTAGTCTCAATCACGGAATAACCATACTAGATCCTAACCCACTACTACGATGTAAGAACCAAACTGTTAAACCATGGACCATTCAGGTGGATAGCAGCGTACCAAAATCTGGACTTCAAGAAAATGGTGAGGTGGACCCAATTGAGATAGCCATATTGGAATTTGAGAGGAAAAGACACTCGATTCATCAGGTTCAGGGAGTTGAATTGCCAACTTTTCAAGAATGTGCATCACAAAGACGGCGGATTAAGTAATATAACATACTTGAGTATAGATTCACAAGACAATTAGAATTTGATAGGGTTTGAATTGGCTGGTCCATCAAGTGGTTGATAGCTCATCAATCACTTGGTCCAACCGGTCAAGAATAGACTTGTAAGCATAGAACTCTTTTTCAGCAAAAATTCGCTGGTTTCGCCAGAGGGCGAAATAAAAATGAAGTCGAAACGATATTTCGATTTTAGGGCGAAACAAAGATTTTCGGCCGAAACTAACGATTTTCCGGCCAAACTTCAAAACCTTTTTTTTTTTCTTTCTTTCTTTCTTCTTCTACTGCTCTTTGAGTTTGAGGTGGGTAGCAGCCACTGCTATTTTTGCAAAAGAAGAAGAAGAAGAAGAAAGAGAGAAAGAGACCGATCTGCTCTTTGAGTCTGAGGTGGGTAGCAGCCGCTGCTATTTTTGCCGGAGAAGAAAAAGAAGAAAGAGAGAAAGAGAAAGAGACCGATCTGAGTAGAGGCTATAGGGTCTGGGAGGAAGAGGTGGAGTAGCAATAGAAGTCACTGACGAAGAATCACCGAACGAACTGAACAAACTTCTTGCCAAGATCTCGGCGATATTTCGCCATTTCGCTCGGCGAACCGAGCAAAATGAACGAAATATCGTTCCTTGCTTGTAAGTTCCAAAGTAGTTCGTGTATGAGACTCTTGTTTCCCTAAATACCCCCTATTTGAATACACTTTTTGGTCCAACTTGTGCTTTAGGAGTTCTTTCTCAAGCTCCCAACGATAGGACCATGAAGTGCATAGAATAGGCATGGTATGGATCTTAAACCATTAGGGAACTGACGCACCATTATAGACTTATTATAGATTTGCACAAACTCTGCTTTGCCATTATTTTACAAGGTTATGGTGAGATTGTAGCTTTGACAATCTGCAATAGAGTTCACTAGATCAAGGATGTGTAGTTACAATATTATGGAAAAAATATGGTCTGTCTTGATAGTTGATAGTACTCAGAAATGGTCTCCCCTCCAAAATATGTTTATTTATAATGAGTTTAATTACAAGGCCCAAATTTTTAGGTCCATAGGGCTACACAATTTCTCTATGTGAAGCCTCAATTCTGCAGGTCTTTCCTTATCACCATTATGTGAATACTTTTTTCATGATATTTGCTTCTTAAACTTTGTGTCCCTCTTCATTGTGGCTTGCATTCATACTTCTAGTCTTGCTTGCCTCGCTATTGCAAACTCCATATTGTGGGGGTGGGTAGTGGGTTGGGACTCATCAAATATGAAGATTCCGTCATGGAACGTGCGGGGGTAAATGGAAAATTCACTTTGAAGTGTATTTCCAAAAACCTAATAAAACACAAGCCATATCTCATATTTTTCTGTGAGACCAAATGCAAAGATCATAAAGCCCTAGGTGACTCAAGTTTAAAATTTTTTGATGGCTTTTTTTTTTGGTAAGAAGTTAATATTAGAAAAACTAGCTAAAACATAGAATCAAGATTATTTAATCAATGAAAGAAGAAATTACAAATTAACAAAATTATGATAGAATTAAAATGCCTCTTTGAAGATATATTACAACCTTATAGAAATGATATAAAAGAAAATGAAAGATCTAGCACCACTAAAGCAAAAGTGAAGGATGAAACTTGAAGATGAAACTTGAAGACGAACACTTCAATAAGAAACACTTTCGATACCAAGGATCTCACAAGCAACCAGGGTGCTCACCCTAGCTGGACAGGTATACCATCACTTGGTATTTTGAACTTTTGAAAAATTAAGATCCCTTTGCCTGTGTGACCTTGAGATATTTTTTATCTCTAGGGTGGAGATGACCAGCCATAAAGTCCACCCTAAGTGAGATGCTTGCCCACTAATGCTCATATCCAAAATGCCCTTAAAGATTACATTGACAATTAATAAAAAAGCCTCCAAAAGAACTAGGGAACAAAATTACAGAACTGCCATTAAATAAAACAAAACAAAATTGGTTTTGCAAAAATTAGAGAAGAAAATAAATAAGTTTTTACTAATATATAAAAACAAATTTGCAAAACCATTTTATCGATAAATCCTTTCAAAAGGCAGTCTGTAGGTACGCGTATACTTTTGTAGGTTTCAAGTCACTGGCAATTGAGCACTAGTCACTAAGATCAACACTCAACGTACACATAATTTTTACATGGATGGATTCCAAGATTCAAAGTGTACTAACCATAGAGAGACTAGTCCTCATATCTCCCATAATCTGGGCAATTTTAACATGCACCCCTTAAACCCATCATAGTCCAATAATGTATATTTGACAATAATACATTATGATGGGTGCGGTCAAGTCAAGGACTACAAAGTGGTTCAAACTAGATGATCATCCATAAAATTAGTCCAAACAATCCAATAGACCAAATAACCATATAAGTCATTATAAAAAATAAATGCCACATATAATTAAAATAACCTTACAAGTGTCCAATGTGAATGTGTAAGTAATATAATGACATGTGTTGGGCCAAATAATTCTTACAGTCTCCTACTTGGCCTAACACAATCCCAAATCCATTACATGTTTTCCAAATACACCAAAAGGCAAACCTTTTGTGAAGGGATCAACCAAGTTTGACTTAGATGGCACTCTCTCAATAACAACCTCTTGCTTTATAATCACATCACGAATATAGTGATATCGACCTTCTATATGCTTGGCCCGAGAATGACACTTTGGATATTTTGTGATGGCAATTGCAAAATTATTGTCATACAAAAGTGGAATAGGTTTCTTTACATAATCCACTATCAATAATTTTGACAAAAGCTTTCGAAGATAAACACCTTCTTTGGCAACTACATTTAAAGTAATATCTTCAGCTTCCATTTTTGATTGAGCAACACACTCTTATTTCTTACTTTTCCAAGCAATAGCACCCCAAAGTGGACGTATAGCCAGAGGTAGATTTTTTGTTATCAACACACTGTTGATAATCAAAATCTGAATTTCCAATGAGGTCAAGCTTATCAGAATGATAAGCCAATCTAAAACCTTTTGTTCGCTTAAAATACATCATTATCCATTGCACACCAACCCAATGCATTTTCCCAAGATTACTTTGGAAACGACTGATCATGCCAACTGCAAATGCTATGTTTGGATGAGTACAAGTCATTGTATACATTAAGCTTCCCATAGTAGATGCATACAGAAATAATGAATAATTCAATTTTGCATTCTTAGACATAGGACTATCTTCCTTAGAAAGAGGTCTAAGATAGTTATAAGGAATTTTTCCATCCAAGCAGTTAGTCATATGAAACCTACAAGGTATCAATATACTTCTCTTGAGATAAACTTAAAGTTCTATTTTGACAATCTCGCTTAATTTTGATACCCAAAATATATGAGGTTTCATCCGAATCTTTCATTTCAAATATTATCAAACAACCACTGTTTAATTTTCACCAACATAGTAAAATCATTTTCAACAAGCAGAATGTCATCAACATAGAGAGTAAGAAATGTAACATTTTCTCCATTTTTCTTCATATAAATACAAGCTTCAGTAGTGTTTTGGATAAAACCAATACTAGTAACTGCAATATGAAACCTTAAATTCCATTGCCTTGAAGCTTGTTTCAAACCATAAATTGATTTATCTAACTTGCATACTTTTCCTTCATTTCCTTTCGAAACAAAACCTTCAGGTTGTTCCATGAAAATGTCTTCATCAATATTCTCATTCAAGAAGGTTGTATTCATTGGTTTATCAACTAACTTCAACACACCATTCTTATTCATAGAATCAATTTCATTTTGCATAGCAGTAATCCAATGATGACAATCAATATCTGACATAGCTTGAGAATAGGTCATTGGATCTTCAATAACTTCATTTACACTAACTCTTTCAAAAGTTTCACCTAAATAAACATAATAATCCAACATATCAAGAGCTTTAGAAATCCTTTCACTTCTTCTAATTGTAGAAGTAGATTCCTTATGAATCTTTGGACTTGATGAAACAATAGGATCAAGGGACTCACCACCCAAATAGTTTTGGTGACAATCATCACCTTCTTCCAACTCTTCCAAAACTCTCTTGTCAGAATCAAAATTGCTCCCACTATCAAAACGATTTTCTAAAAAAGATAACGTTCTTGCTTTCAAATAAAATTTGATTTTCAGGATCATATAACCTATAACCTTTGGAGAGATGAGGATACCCAACCATGACACACCTTCTAGTTTTGGATAGCAACTTGTTCCTATTAGGATCAGGAGTGAGAACATGACCAATGTACCCCACACTCGAATGTGAGCAATATTGGCTTCTTTTCCATAAAAGGACTTATATGGTGTAGAATCTATAGCTTTGGTGAGAACTCTATTAGTATATGCATATCAGTATACACAGCTTCTCCCAAAAAATAAGTAGGCAAATTAGCTTTAGCCATCATAGATCTAACCATATCAAGCAAAGTTCTATTATGTCTTTCTGCAATACCATTAGCTTTTGGGGTATAAGGAGGAGTTCTAAAATGTTTAATGCCACTCTCTTCACAATACTTCTCAAATTCATCAGATAGATATTCTCCACCTCTATCTGAATGAATTGACTTAATCACTTCTCCTGTCGACTTTTCAATTTCAAGTTGAAATGTTTTTGAAAAGTCTCAAGCTTTAGATTTATGTTTAATAAGATCTACAAAGCCAAATCTAAAAAAATCATCAGTGGAAGTAATGAAGTAACAAATGCCTCCTCTTGCAATGAAATTCTTAGGTCCACTTACATTAGTATGCACTTTTTCTAAAATATGGGAACACCTTTCACCTTTCTTATAAGATTTCATAATTATTTTTCTAGAAATGCAACTTTTACAAGTTGGAAATTTCTCTAGAGACACTCTAGTCAATACTCTAGACTTAATTAATTTTCCAATTCTATCCACATTGATGTGTCCTAGCCTCATAAGCCAAAGATATGTGATATTAGATTTAACAGAAACATCCACATTGCATACAATTTTACCACATAATTGCACTTAATACCTATTGTTATTTCTAAAGCCATGTAACACAACTTTACCATCTTTATGCATTAAGAATTTCCTATTTTCAAAATAAAATTCATAACCAAATTTCTCCAACATTGAAACAGATAACAAGGTTTTCCTTATACTAGGAGCATATAAACAATCAACTAACTTAAAGAATGTTCCATCATTCAACTTTAGCTTAAAAACTCAAACTCCTTCAATTGATACTTTATCATCATTTTCCATATAGATATAGCTCCTCCCATCATTTATTCTCTTTAACTCCTTAAACCCCTTGAGGTTGCTTACCATTAGATCTCAGAAAAGAGTAACATTGAGACATTTTATGTCCAGGCTTCTTGCAAAAATAGCATACAATTTGGCTTGACTTAAATTCAATGTCATGTCTCACATTAGTTCTCTTATTCTTTTGCCAATCATGCCTCTTGTTGTTAAGCCTCTTTTTCTTTTGGTATTTCTTTGAATTATTGGGCTTATCAACATTTTATTCAACAACATGAATTACAAATTCTTTTTCCTCAATTTAGCATCTTCATGACCAGTCATCTTGGATAAAAGATCATCTACAGTCCAACTTAACCTAGACACAAAATAGATTTGTCTCACAGTTTCATAAGAATCAGACAAAGAAGATAAGATTGTAGAAATCTTAGTTTTATCATCAACTGGTTTTTCCTACAAAGCTAATTCATCAGCTACTGCAATCATACTATTTACATATTCTCTAGCATCTCCATCTTCATATAATTTAGTTCTGATAAATTTCTCTTACAAACCCTCAATGTGTTGGCTAGATTTCTTACCAAGCTTCAATTCAAGATTATCTAAAATAGCCTTAGCAGAGGGACTGTTCATATAATCCACCATAAGAGAATTTGTCATATAACCCAACATCAAATATTTCACTTTATTATCAACCTCATTCCAGAACTTATAAACAGCCTTTGCAGTCTTAGAAGATTGGGCACTAGGCATAGCAGGACAATTCTCTTTAATACAAAAAGAGTAAATTGTAGAATCCAATAAATAAGTCAATTCTATGCTTCCACTCAGTATAATTGGGTCCAGTCAAGATGCAACTTTTCATGATATCAGACATATTCAGAGAGCTAGAATAATTGGCAATCTGTTATATAACACGTAACATAATAAGGAGACCATGACCCACTTGCACTATAACATTCACATTGGACATATGTGGCAATCACAAGTCCTTAAATGTCACAATTTTTCCCGTATCCGATGGGCGTAATTGAAAATTTCAATAATCCAAAAACCACATCAATGCAAAATTTTAAACATTCCTATAGTTGATGGGCATAAGGGAAAAACGAAACAAATTTTTTTTTTTATTTTTTATCATTCATTCATGTCTTATCCGATGGACGTCGACATAATAGAATGATATACTTATCAATAATCATAGCTTATCTATGTGAGTAACCAATGGGTGTCATCATGTCTAAGCATTGGACAATCGATAAACTTACATAATTCATATATCTAAATGCTCAAACCCATGCTCAGTTTAGAAATCAAATATAGTTTATGATTTCATTAAAAATTGAAGTAGAAACAAGGTAAATCTCAGTTTATACAAAAGAATTAATATAAACAAAAAATTAGGAATATCATGGCTTGAGTCATTCACATAAATATGGCTTAAAGCCATAATCAATTTGGCTTAAAGCCAATATCAATTTGGCTTGAGCCAATTAATCTTGATGGCTTGGCTTGACTCAAGCCAAGAAGGTGGCTTGGCAATTAAGAGTCAAGTATGGTGAATACGTAATAGAGAAGTAATCTTTCATTTCTCAAGAAAGGAAGAAATTTTTCACTAAACAATTATTTTTAAATTCTAAGACAGCATTTATTACACTAAATTATAAAACATTGAATCAACACAATTTTTCATCTACTCTTTCAAACTCCCATACGTATGACTCTTGGGTTCTCTCTTTTAACCAACAAACAAAATCCAAAGGACAAAACAATTTAACTTTGGATCAAAACAAGGAATCTTTCAAAGTTAAACAAGAACAGTTCATATAAAAACAAAGAAATCTATGCAGAGCCATCATGCTTGTGCTATAAGAAAAACTAGCTAAAAAATAAAATTAAGATTATTTAATATATGAAAGAAGAAATTACAAATTGACAGAATCATGATAGAATTAAAATACCTCTTTGAAGATATATTCCAACCATATAGAAATGATATAAAAGAAAAGGAAAGATCTAGCACCATTGAAGCAAAAGTGAAGGATGAAACTTGAAGATGAACTCCTCAAAAAGAAACACGTTTGATGCCAAGGATCTCACAAGCAATCAGGGTGCTCACCCTAGCTGGACAGGTATACCATTACTTGGTATTTTGAGCTTTTGAAAAATTAAAATCCCTTTGCCTGTGTGACTTTGAGATATTTATATATCTAGGGTGGAGATGACTAGCCATAAAGTCCACCCTAAGTGAGATGCTAGCCCACAAATGCTCATATCTAGAATGCCCTTAAAGCTTACCTTGACAATTACTAAAAATCCCCCAAAAGAATTAGGGAACAAAATTAAAGAACTGTCATTAAATAAAACAAAACAAAATTGGTTTTGCAAAAATTAAAAAAGAAAATAGATAAGTTTTTACTAATATATAAAAACAAGTTTGCAAAACCATTTTATCGATAAATCCTTTCAAAAGATAGTCTGTAGGTACGCGTACACTTTTGTAATTGTCAAGTCACTGGCAATGGAGCACTAGTCATTAAGATCAACACTCAATGTACAAATAATCTTAACATGGATGGACTCCATAGATTCAAAGTGTACTAATCATAGAGAGACTAGTCCTCATATCTCCCATAGTCTGAGCAATTTTAACTTGCACCCCTCAAACCCATCATAGTCCAACAATGTATATTTAGACAATAATACATTATGATGGGTGTGGTCAAGTCAAGGACTACAAAGTGGTTCAAACCAAATGAGCATCTATAAAATTAGTCCAAACAATCCAATGGACCAAATAACCACATAAATCATCATAAACAATAAATGCCACATATAATTAAAATAACCTTACAAGTGTCCAATGTGAATGTATAAGTAATATAATGACATGTGTTGGGCCACATAATTCTTACAGTTAAAAACTTCATTAATAAACTTGAAAGGAAATACAGACACACACAAGAAGAAGAAGAAAAAAAGAAATACAAAAGATAGATGCATGAAAGAACAAGGTTCGATCCAAACCAAGGAATAGAAATTGACCAAGCTATCGTACATGCAATAGACAGGGTTATCCAAGCTAAATGATGGGTAAAGCCCAATAAACATTTAGATTAATGGTTGTAACAACCACAACAACAATTAAGCACAATGGATACAACAAACGTATCCTCCACTAACACCCAAAAAAGTAGAGATACACCATTAAGGTGGAGATAGACACGCCACAAGGGCAGAGATACAACACACCACAAGGGAAGAGACAAAACACACCACAAGGGCAGAAATTCGGTTGTTGTAGCACTTGTATTGCGTAGAAGGTTGTTATTACGGTGGATCCGAAAGAGGATGAGTCCATCAGGCAAACGGGGATGGATCTCAATTCAAAAACTGCCATTTGTCAAAGCCGCAAACTCAAAGACCTGCAGTAGAAGGAGAATACCTACAGAAGCTCACCGCATCAGATCTTCCAGATCCGCAAAATGCACGACCAGAACTCGCATCAACCTAATTGGATATTTTTTTTCTCTTAACCGGAAGCTGAAATTGGTTAGAAAAAAAATGCATAAAAACAAAGAAACAGGGAAGAAGTGGAGAACGATACAGAGAGGCAATCAATAGATAGAGGCGATGGGAGAAAAACGAGTTCTAAAGGGTGGTATCTAGTCCCCAATGCAAAAGGTAGATCGAAACTAAAGTATTACAACTGAAAGAAATAAAGGAAACTATGAATTGTTCTAAAACTAAACATAATGAGTATCTATGTCCATCAAACAGTGTCTAGACTTAGATGTGTCCAACTCCAACACGGGACACTCAACCTTCAAGATCTGGCTAATCTTAGTATGCACTGTCATCACACGGGTATGCTTCATTGTATTGCTCGTAGTCGCCAAAATCTTGGAAACCATACGAGTCACATGCCATGGCTTTGTAGTTCGGGATCTTGTAATCATCGATACCTGCAATACAATCTAAAGAAAAACATGTTCCCTGAAGGGTGAGCTCAAAAGAACTCAGCTAGTAGTTCAATTCACAATAAACAACTACAACAATCACAATCTCAATAGTAGAAATAAAGCATAAATGCAAATGATATGAAACAATGAATGCAAGTATGTTTCTAACTCTATATATGCTGGTCTCTATTAGCAGATATGCTTTAAGATAGAACACCATACTCCTTTGGGTAGGTCTCAAATCACTCTCCCTCTCGGCTCTGATGCACGTCTTTTGGGTTCTCCGATGGTAATTGGGTCTTGCATCCATTTTGGACATTCCATGGCTGGAGTTTTGGTCAATACTATGGCTCAGCACCATTGGTCTTAGTACTGGCACATGTCAGGGTTATACCTAGCCCAATGCAAGTCATCTACTGAGTCACATCTATTCGGAGCTTGATATCTCCCTTCCGTGCACTAGACGTTCCGTTCTAGTATGATAGCCTCCCTTCCATGCCTATGTAGTCAATTCCGATATCTCCCTCCCTAGAGTCACCGTCTCCTTCCCAGCTACGTAAACTCTTAACCCTATTGGTCATCCACATATAATAAACAGGAAGCTCTCATGTCCTCTCATGGGTTGGTTACCGGTCTTGAGCGCCCATGACCCCAGGTTTATTATGTGCGACCCTACTAATGAATGGCCCCCACAATGTAAATTACGTCCTCTCATGGCTCTGATGCACATCTTCTTAGAATTCTCATTGCTGTCACGGGGTCACTCGGTCTCAATTCCCCTTCCAATAGGGACAGATATGACAGGGTTTCCCTAGTCAAATACTTCTAGACCAAACCTAGGTATGTCAACTAGTAGTTGAGGAAAGTGGCAAGGGACACCATAAGAATGCGTCCCATACCACCTCCACTGGTGTCCAATGACAGAAATGCTAAAAGGGCATTCCACAACCACTAGTCTCAATTCCCCTTCGAATAGGGTCAGATATGACAGGGTTTCCCTGGCCAAACACTTCTAGACCAAACCTAGGTATGTCAACCAGTAGTTGAGGAAAGCGCCAAGGGACACCATAGGAATGCGTCCCATACCATCTCCACTGGTGTCCAATGACAGAAACTCCAAAAGGGCATTCCCAATTCCACAACCACAATATAGGCAATCACATCACATCATGATTCCATACATATCACAATATAGTCCAATTCACAATTCCATCATTCATATTCAATTCAAGTATGTAAATCACATCATAAATAGCCTAATGTAATTATAAAAGTAAAGCAATATAGAAAAAGTCCTAAAACAGTAGCTAACATATGCATACAAGTTCTAACAACATATAGAATGCAATAATGTCAATTGTGAGTGAACGTACTCACCTTGTATTTAATTAGTAAACTCCAAGTAAGAGATCAAAGACCAAGTCCAAAACCATCAAAATAACCCTAAGCAAACATGTAGAGAGTATAAGGAACAAACCCTAATGATCGGAGATGACACAGAGTCAAAACAGAGAAAAGTTGTTGTCAAGCACTCCTTTGGTTGAAGGCCTTGGTCTATGGCATCGACCAAAGGTATGTTGTACGGGCAGAAAACTCCAAAATTGGTCGAGAACTCCTTAAACGACATCGGAACACTCCAAAATTAATAGGAAACTTCTAAAATAAAAAACTAAGACTATCTATGATGATCTAAACATCAAACAAGTTCATTGGAAGAGAAATCTAATAATTACCTAATAGGCTTGATCTGCGGATTTACACGAAAAGACTAGAATGAATGGGGATTCATTCTAAAGATAAGAAAACAATAGATCATGCTTAGAAGACAACTTAGGAATAGATCTAACATAGATTATAATCAAACAACTCAAGTTAGAATAGATCATGGTTTCATACTAGGTCAAAACACCGAAATCACACCCTATTGACTACGGAAATAATTGAGTGAATGGGGATTCACTCCAAGACTATGAGGATTAGATATTTTGCCATTAGTGTAGTGTAAGACCTTCCTCGCAATCAAAACAAAGAGTAAAAACAGTAGAGAGAATAGATCAATCAATAGAGAATCAAATATTAACCTTGTAGAAGAAGAATCAATGGAAGAGCTTCTCTTGGATGCTTGGAATCAACCTTGGACTTTAGGAGGAGGTTCTAGGGTTCTTCTCACGTTCTCCAAAGTCTTTGAGGCAAAGTGGTGAGGTTTAATCCAAAGTTACACACACACACACATATATATATATACTAGTAAAACCGTGCACGTGCAAATGCACGTCACTTATTGTGTTGTATATATAATTTTAGGTCTTTTCTTTTTTATGCTTAATTTCATAGGTCTTATTCAGGAAGCCTGAAGACTTTAATGGGTGGTCTTATTCATTAGAGAAGACTTAGGTTTCAAATTCAATGGGTGGTCCTTCCAATGTCGGTCGAGCAGAGTGATTGTGGTCGACTCATAGGTTTCTAGTATAGTAGTCTTTTAGATTTGTATATTTAGACCTCTTTCGTAGAGCATGGCTACTTATCACTTTTTAAAGCTTTTATGATTTGTACGAGGAGGTCGAGATGTGATATGTTTATATCTTTCTTTACTCCCTCTGAGCATGATAGGTCAAGTCTTTGTTGAGCTGTTATGCTTCATCCAACAAAGAACTTTTGCTTGTATGTAGAACTCCTTTCTCTCGATCATGTATGATCAATTATCTCTCGAGCTTCCAAACTTGTAAGACATGTGCAAATGCATGTGGCCATATGAGAGAGAAACGATATTGAGTAAAAAAAACAGAGAAAAAATTTTTATATTAAGAAAGAAGACAATTGAAATAAACAATCAAGTTTTGGGGTGAGGGAATAATCAGTGAAATAAACAAGCAAGCTCTGTGGTGCTCTTCTACGTGTAGATCTCCATTGAATTTGTTAAAGAGAAACAATGACAGCTTTCAACTCAGTAATGAACTCGGTTTCTCTCTGCTGCATACAATGTTCTCCCCTTTAGAAAGAAAAAGTTGCATCTCAATTTCCCATACATATTGCCTAATTTTGGGGAGATTAAGATCAACTATTGCAATGAGCTTGTTGAATTGCCCCAAGGGATTTGCGAACTTGTTTGCCTACAGAAGCTCAACCTATTTGAATGGTTTTTTTCCACCAACTTATATTGCCCTTTTTAGCCAATAACCAAAAGATAAATAAAAAATTATTTATGCTAAACAGACAATTTTATAAGAATGAAATAAAAAAATTTGATTAAAATAGTGTATTAAAATAAAAATTTACATTGGAAGAAAATGAAAGTAAATCTTAGTATTTAGGGATAATTACTCTTGCCCCCCTGTAGTTTGATTTTATTACTAATAAAACCCTGTTCTTTATGAAATTACTATTGCCCCCTTCCTTATAACGGTGTTAAGTTACCGTTAAATTTGAATATGTAATGTCTAATTTGCCCTTCATTAAAATTTAGAAATCAAAAGACGATGCTACCCCATTTATAAAACCAGATTAAATGTCAAGTTTACCCTAAACTTCATTTATTTTGAATTAATGAAATGGGCAAAATCTAAATCCGATTTGGTTTCCCACCTTCACTAAACTTCATTTATTTTGAATTAAAGAAATGAGCAAAATCCAAATCCGATCTGGTTTCCCACCTTCACCAAACTTCATTTATATTGAATTAAAGAAATAAGCAAAATCTAAGTCCAATTTGGTTTCCCACCTTCACTAAATTTCATTTATTTTGAAAATTTTTTAGGTGATATTCAGTTTCCAATTTGAGTTGAATTCGATTTTCCTTCCTCTTCAGTTTTTATTGAGTTTTATTCAATCATTCTTTTTTTATTTGGTTTTTTTTTATTTTTTAATTTTTTTTTTTAGAATAAAACGGATTATAGTTATTTTTTTTGTCCACAGTTAATTAAGGGTACTACTGTAACTTGACAAAAGGGTAAATAAGTAAAGAGATAAGTATAAGGGTATTTTGGGGTTTTTTGAGAAAATACAAAGATGCCACATAAGCAGTTAACTAACGGAACTTAATGGTAGGGGGGCAACAGTAATTATAGACAAAGTTGAAGGTTGGATTAGTAATTTTGAAAAGTACAGGGGATACAGTAGTAATAAAATCAAAGTACAGGGGGCCAATAGTAATTATCCCTAGTATTTAATACATATGAAACAAATTAAACTTCTCATGTCTAACATTTCTCTATTTTGATTTTTTTACATTTAACATTTTCATATTTGTCTAAATCAACTACTTCCTTCAGCTTATCATCTTCATTTTCTATGGCATCTGCAACGATACCCTTTTTTGATTTTAAATTGTATCTGTTTCTGCTATCTCATTTGAAATAGAATGAATGTGTCCGTCCTTCACGATGAATCAATTTGCATTTATGCTGTAAAATTCAAAAACAATAATATTAAACTTATAATTGAGTCATCTAAATTAATATTATAAATATATAATTTTATAAAACTAATTAAATATAAATAGAAATTATATTTACCTTTTAAAGCGATCTTTGCATATTCGATTCTTTGAACAATCAACAATACTTTTGATTGCATCAAATCATCGTAATTATTATTGTCGGTAGAATCTGTCACTCTAAATCTTTCCATAAACCTGCAGATGAACAATTTGCTGTTAATTAATAAATCACACTATAATTTTTTATTAGTAGAAATTAAAGTTTAGAATTTTACTGTGGTGTGTATTCCGCATTGTTGTTTCCACATTTTTCACAAGTTGCTTCTTTTTCTTTAAAATGTATCTTTTTTTTGCAAGAGTTGCAGGCATGGTACCATGGTTCTGGGTTTTCGATTGTTTGTATTGTACCTTTAATATACAAATAACATCCCTCCTGTAAAAGTACATATTTCATAACGTTGAGGGTTGGATTGACTTCAGAATTACATCTGATAGCAATCATCCACAGAATTGGTTCCACAACAACTGTAGTCATTATCTCACAATCTCCACACTTTTGATACACTATTCTAAACAGCTCTCCATCAGACGGCCATAAAATCTTAGAAGAGGATTATGAATCATGACTCCAAAGTGAAAAATTAAGGGTAAATCCCCGATGTCTGATCATCACAGCCTCATCATAACCACAAGGCTAGTAAGATGAAAATAACACAACGCTTATTATGATTCGGGGGGTTAGATTCATAATTTTGCCCATTACAATTGTTTTTTCTCTTGATGATCTACTCTAGGGAACAAATGCAGACACCAATCTAGGAGTCACACTTAGTAGAATGCCCAATGTCCAAAAAAGGACGAAATAGCACTAAAAGCAAAGCAAATAGGTTAGATAATACAAAAGCAGATGGTGGAAGGTGAAAAGGTGTTCTTCACTATAAATAATAATAATAATAATAATAATAATAATAATAATAATAATAATAATAATAATAATAATAATAATAATAATAATAATAATAATAATAATAATAATAATAATAATAATAATAATAATAATAATAATAATAATAATAATAATAATAATAATAATAATAATAATAATAATAATAATAATAATAATAATAATAATAATAATAATAATAATAATAATAATAATAATAATAATAATAATAATAATAATAATAATAATAATAATAATAATAATAATAATAATAATAATAATAATAATAATAATAATAATAATAATAATAATAATAATAATAATAATAATAATAATAATAATAATAATAATAATAATAATAATAATAATAATAATAATAATAATAATAATAATAATAATAATAATAATAATAATAATAATAATAATAATAATAATAATAATAATAATAATAATAATAATAATAATAATAATAATAATAATAATAATAATAATAATAATAATAATAATAATAATAATAATAATAATAATAATAATAATAATAATAATAATAATAATAATAATAATAATAATAATAATAATAATAATAATAATAATAATAATAATAATAATAATAATAATAATAATAATAATAATAATAATAATAATAATAATAATAATAATAATAATAATAATAATAATAATAATAATAATAATAATAATAATAATAATAATAATAATAATAATAATAATAATAATAATAATAATAATAATAATAATAATAATAATAATAATAATAATAATAATAATAATAATAATAATAATAATAATAATAATAATAATAATAATAATAATAATAATAATAATAATAATAATAATAATAATAATAATAATAATAATAATAATAATAATAATAATAATAATAATAATAATAATAATAATAATAATAATAATAATAATAATAATAATAATAATAATAATAATAATAATAATAATAATAATAATAATAATAATAATAATAATAATAATAATAATAATAATAATAATAATAATAATAATAATAATAATAATAATAATAATAATAATAATAATAATAATAATAATAATAATAATAATAATAATAATAATAATAATAATAATAATAATAATAATAATAATAATAATAATAATAATAATAATAATAATAATAATAATAATAATAATAATAATAATAATAATAATAATAATAATAATAATAATAATAATAATAATAATAATAATAATAATAATAATAATAATAATAATAATAATAATAATAATAATAATAATAATAATAATAATAATAATAATAATAATAATAATAATAATAATAAGAAAGAAAAATAAAGGAAAAAAAAAAAGATTCATACAGACAACTGCCTACTGCTAGTACTCTAAGCATGTATTCCGGGATTCACGGTCAGCTGAGCCATAAGAGTCCACACAAAAATGTCAGCAAATCAATTCAAGTTTTCAAGAAACAGACTGAAAAACTGCCAAAGTGGCTGGTTCTAGGCTTCTTGCAAGACCATGTCAAAAGAAAAAAGAAGAAAAAAAACGACTGAGAGGAACATTGAAGAGTTCTCTTGGCATGTTCAAAAGCATAAATTTATTGCTCACACATAAAACCTCAACTACATGAGAATATCACGTACCAAAACTTGGAGAGGATAAGGAATATGTGATTCATGAGGTTGGAAATTTGTCTAACACAGCACCTCCCTGCAAAACAAGTATTTCATCAGAAATCCAAAAATTACAGAACTAACATCACTATAAATGAACTTCAAGAATAACACTAAGAATAACACTGGATATATTGTTAACATTGAAATAGACTGGTTCCAAAAATTTAACCTAACCTAATCCTACAAATCCAATATACCCATTCACAACCAATAACCAGAATAGTCCAAATGGAAGTGTAAGAGTGTCTACCGCTCAGGTAAGAAGTGCACGAAACATACTCACCATGGGGTTAAGTACGTGTCATGTATCCAGGTCTTTTTCTTTTACCTTTAGCTTGTTGATCAGTATTATTATATGCTTATAGTTTCTCTTTATTTTCTTAATTGTTGTTTCTAGTTTTTAGGAAAGTACAGATTAAAGTAGATTGTAATTCTCCTTCTATTTAGTAATATCGTAATAGAGAGAGGACTGCTACCAAGTTGTGTTTCTCTTGCGACCTCTCCTATCCTTTTCTCTTCTTATTATTATTACCCATGTTACATCTAGCCAGTTAGTGACTATTTATTCCCATGGTACCCAAGCATTGAAGTGGTGAACACGAGATATTGATCCAACCTTTTATGCTGTTTTGAGAGTCCTCCCAAAGGAAAAGCCTGTGTACTGTATTGCTTGCACCAATTCTGATCCGTGCAGCCTATCAACTTTCAAGACTTTGATTAATAGTGATTATCATGAGTTAAACCTTTTTATCAAGCTTTGAAGGAGTAAACAATTTATAGTCTATTCTATGGAGATCATGCCTGTAGTTGCAGTTTCTGGGAATTTTTTTCCTGAATTTTCTATGTCGCTGTTGCATACTACCTACCCAGCTGATGCAATTGAGATATGAGGGCCGGTCTTACCTAGAGGGAGACTTGATCCTAGTTTGAATGAATTTTGGTGGCTTGGTTACCACACCCTACTGGCCACTTCATGATACGGGATTTTTATTTTTATTTTACTACAGGCATGATATGAGCAGATTAGGAGAAACAACAATACATTCAGTCAGCTTCAGATCTTTTTGAAGGCATAATAAATCTAAAAAGTAACAACCAAACATGAAAACAATTGATTGTAAATGGAAATATAATGTGTTTTTGCCTCAATTCTTGAAGCCCAATACAATGAAAATAAGCAGGATCATCAAGAAACATAAAAGGCTAGCAGGTTTCAAGCTACCTTGTTCCATCTTCCCTTCGTGAGAGGAGGAGATTGAGAGAAATTGAGAGAGATAAATACCTTTCGTCATAGGAAGAGATTGAGAGGGATTAAAACATGAATCTTCCAAATTCGTCGTGAGAGGAGATTGAGAGAGATTGAGAGAGATCGATCATAGGAAGAGATTGAGTGGGATCGAACATAGGAAGATATTTCAGAGAGATTGAGAGATATTAAAACTTAGAACCTTCCAAATCAGGAGAGATTGAGAGAGATCGATCACAGGAAGAGATTGAGTGAGATCGAACGGAAGAGATTGAGGGTGATTAAATCATGAATCTTCTAAATTCGTTGTGAGAGGAGATTGAGAGAGATTGAGAGATTAAAACATGAATCTTCCAAATTCGTATAGGAATATTATATATATATATATATATATATATATTATTAAAAATTAAAATGTCATAGATATCCCTACAAAAATAATTAAAGAAAAAAAATAGTAAAAAATAATGAAATTTTAAAAAATGATAAGGATAAAAAAGGACAAAAAGAGAATTGCGAAAAAAGAAGAGTACGTGCTTTTATAATAGTAGTATGATAGTATGATATAGTAGGATTTTGCCCGGTAGCAGTGCCACGGCATTGCTCCAAGCAGTGAATGATTTAGATGAAGAGTTGAATCTAACATTAAATCGTTGTCGTTGATTTTTCCCATGTGCAAGAAAGCAAACTTTAAGTGAAAGTAGATCCGGTTCGCACTGTTCAAAACGAACCATACAAAACCAAAACTCAATTTTAAAATAAAAAGTTAAAAAACGTCGTCTTCTTTCTTACGAATCAACGTTCATTTTGAATAACACCGATCTTCAATCTGGTTACTGCTTGATTGTTTTGGCCAAAGCACATCTGATTCTTGCAATTATTCCGCCATTTCCTTGGTGGGTCTTTTGAGAAAGAATGATTAAGATTTCACAGCATATCTCCTGCTTCTATTTTGTTCCGTGAACATCAACTCTAGTTTCCCAATTCCAAGTTGATCGCAGGAAGCTTTAGAAACTATCCCTACCCTTTGTTTTTGCAAATCTGACTTGTTTTGGTGAGTTTAAAAATTCTGCAAGTCATCTTCAACCTTGAGATTTGTGAAGAATTTGTTATGTGTGATCAACTTGGAAGGAACTCAACCCAGTTGATAAAAACATCAACGGAGGACCATTCTGGTAGCAGAACAGTAGGGTATCAGCCAAACCTAACCCTAGTCGAAACCTCCATAAACCCTAAGTTTGAGTTGACTTCAATCCTGCTCAGATATGGAATTTCATTCCGATCACAGTTTCAGATTTGGAACTGAGTTTTAGAAGACTTACAACCTCTGTTTGAAGCACCAAACCCTTCAGTCTACTCTACTAATACCTGCTACAAAATCCGGGAGAGCCCAAGAAGCGGTGCGGCTGTTTCTTCTTCTTCTTCTTCAACATCACATATCAGACTATTGACGATCAGTCGATCCCCATCGTCCAGGTACCCTCATCAATTAGTTCCTTATTTTCTTTGTTGTTTTCACTACTGACAGGTCTAGGAACTTAGCATCGCTTCCATGGATTCCCTATCCAGCTGCTACTCCTCAAGTAGTAGACAGTGGTTGAAGAAGATTTCAACTTCTGGTGTTAAGAATAATATCCCCAATAGCACTATTGACCTACTCCCCAGTGAAATTTAGATTCTGATATTAAACAAATTAGACGTGATGGGCTTCCATCATTTCGTTGCTGTGTGTGTCGGCAATGGCAATCCATCACCATTGCGGCCAACCAAATACAAATACAGATTCGATTTCTCCTCAAACCTCAATTTCCCCCATGGTTCATGTTTTCCTTCTCCGAGTCAGGGTATCATCATGGGTTTTCCGATCTCTTCCATGACAAAGTTTTTAGGTTAGAATTGCCTCAATTCCAGATTGAAGATCGGTGTTATTCAAGATGAGAACGTCGATTCGTAAGGAAGAAGACGACGTTCTTTAACTTTTTATTTTAAAATTGAGTTTTGATTTTGTACTGGTTCGTTTTGAACCGTGCGAACCGGGTCTACTTCCACTTAAAGTTTGCTTTCTTGCACATGGAAAAAATCAACGACAACGATTTAATATTAGATTCTAACTCTTCATCTGAACCGTTCACTGCTTGGAGCATGCCACTCAAGCACTGCTGCCAAGCAAAATCCGATATAGTATGATTTACAAAAACCCGAGCTCGAGAAAAAGAGGAGAAATAACAAAGATAAACAAATAAAAGAGATTGGTTTCCACCTACCTCTTGTAGATACCAACGGGAATCCCTCAGAAATCGATCATTCTGATCTTCTGTGATCGATAACAACCCTTGTCATCGTCATCAAACACTGCCTGAAAAGAGATCACTGAAATAAATCAATAATCGCCGAAAGAAACCGAAGAGTGAGAAGAAACCCTAAGTAACAGTTGAGCATTAGAACAACTCGTGAGGAGAAACAATTGAGAAAATTAAAATTTGCTGGAAATATCGAAGATTTGCTTTGCAACCCTTGATCTCACACATTCAAACTCTATAAGTTTCTAACAAAGATAAATAAATAGCAGAGATTGATTCAGAGCGAGTAAAGGGATATTTCTGCAATGAGAGAACAAATACATATATTCAGAGAGATCGAGAGGGATTCTGAGCGAGTTCGAGAGGGAGAGGATATAGAGAGCGAGAGACTGAGATTGAGAGGGGTCGTGAGAGATAGTGGTGATTTAGAGAGAGATTCAGAGAGAGTTTGAGAGGGAGAGGGATATAACGACAGACTTTGAGATAGATTGAAAGAGGTCAAGAGAGAAATCGGGATTAAAATTAAGGATAAATTCATAATAATTCATGACTACAATGTCCAAATTATCCTTGCAAAAATAACTAAAGAAATAACAGATAGTACAACATTATTGGTATTTAGAAAAATTCTAAGGACAGCGAAAGACAGAAAAAGATTTGCAGAAAAAGATTTGCGAAAGACTTTGGTCGATGGTCTTGGTTGATGGGATCTACCAAAGGGTTCCCCTCTTGGTAATTGCTGAATTTTGGTCTCCAAAAGTCAAAATCAACACTTGGGGTCCTCAACCAACTTAAGGGTCCTACCTGACTTCATAGGACCTTCCAAGGGTGTCAATATTGTACTCAAAATTGGTCGGAAACTCGTCGAATGACATCGGAACACTCCGAAATTAATAGAAAAATTCTAAAATTACATACTAAGACTATCTATGATGATCTAAACATCAAACAAGGTCACTGTAATAGAATTCCAATAAATCACCTAATAGGCTTAATCCACCGATTCTCACAGAAAGGCTAGAATGAATGGCAATTCATTCTTAGGATTAGAAAAAAGTAGATCATGCATAGAAAACAACCTAAAAGTAGTTCTAACATAGATTATGATCAAATAACTACAACAAGAGTAAACCATGGTCTCATGCTAGATCAAATCATTGAAAATACACCTTATCATCTAAGGAAAGAGTGGAGTGAATGGGAATTCACTCTAAGACTGAGAATCAGAGACTAGGCCATTACAGTAGTGTAAGACTTTCCTCAGAATCAAAACAAATAGTAAAAACACTAGAGAGAGTAAATCAATGAAGTATAGGATTGAATACTAACCTTGTAGAAGAAGAATCAACGGAGGAACTTTGCTTGGATGCTTGGAATCAACCTTGGGCTTGAAGAGGAAGCTCTAGGGTTCTTCTCACATTCTCCAAAATTTAAGAGGCAAAGTGTTTAGGTTTGGTCCGATTAAAATATATGTAGGGCTCCAAAACCTAAAACTTGCTAAAATACACAATTCTGCCCCGAACTTGCATTGGTCGATGGCATCAACCAAAGGATCGACTAAGCAATGTCCATGGTCAAAATTGCTGAATTTTGGTCTCCAATAGCCTCGGGCTTCACTTGGGTCCGTTACCAACTTAAGAAAGGGTCTTAAATGACTTCATAGGACCTTCTAAGGGTGTCAACACTGTATTCTTGGTCCACCATTCCAATCAAACTTCATTCAAGTCACTTCGGGGTTTCTACACTAGGATCTTCATCATCTACCTCCAAGGGTTCTAGTTCAGACCTAAAGGGGTTCAAATTTGGATGGCCCACAGTTGTCTTCTTTCTTCACTTCTGGTTTTCGGATCTACACTATGGATTTTCAGATTTCACAGTTTCGGTTTTAGCACTTTTAAGTTTTGGTTATTCTTTCAATTTTTCCAACAGTGCTTTGGATTTTTTTTTTATTTGATGGGGCCACTACATTCTTGACAATGGATTTTTTAAAATTAGATTTGATTTCGGTTATCTCTAATTCTTCTTCTTAAATTGTTGACAATAATATAGAATCCGTAAAATGACATTTTAAGTTAGGCCACATCGTGAAGGATAGGATGTCATAGTTAGCTAGAATCGGCCTTTTAGGCTCACTCTAAAGTAGACTTGTCCATATGTGAACCTTGTCTGGCTGGAAAGGCTCATCGGAAGCCTTTTTGAAAAGGCACCTAGATCAACTCAACCATTAGAGTTAGTACACTCTGACATCTATGGAACCATGAATGTTAAGGCAAGACATGGAGCCTCCTATTTTCTTACTTTTATAGATGATCATTCGCAATATGGTTATGTTTATTTGATCGCTCACTGTCATGAAGCATTAGATTGCTTCAAATGCTTTCTGATAGAGATTGAGAATCAATTATGCAGGAATATAAAAAAATTCTGCCAACTGACCGTGGCTAATATTTATCTGAACAATTTAAAGAATTGTGTAAAAAAGGAATTGAGAGACAATTGACTATTTCTAACACTCCGCAACAAATGGTGTAGTAGAAAGAAGAAATAGAACTCTATTGGACATGGTTAGGTCCATGATGGTGCATGTAAATTGGTCGTCCGATTATAGGGTTTTACCCCTTTTCTTGGGGGTGGAAGCAGTTTCCTTATGAGACACGATCTCTCCCCCATATCAGTGGTAGTTTCCATGTGTGACACGACTGTTCACTCCTCATGACAATATAACTCAATCCCCAAATTCCTTGGGGTCACGTTCATCCTTGGAACCTTCTGGATTCCTTCCTCATCACGATATAATGATTCGACTGGATGTCTGAACCCGAACGTAACCCGACCATGGGGTCGGGCCGTCTTCGACCGGGGTCAAAGACTGAACCGATAGTGAACCCTGTTCGGCATAAATCTTCCCATATCAAGTTTATTGTTCCAAATTTTTTTTATTCATTTTTTTCTAATTTGTTGTCTAACTTAAGTTTCCATTTTCATTAATTTTTTACTCTAAGTCTCTAATTTCAGTATATTTAATTTTTTTTACTTTATTTTTCTAATTATTTTTCCAATTCTTGTTTGTATACATAGTTTTCAAACTTTTTTTAATTCATTTTCCAATCTTGGTTTGTAATATTTTTCCAATTTTTATACTCATAATTAACTTTTGCAATTTCAGTGTGTTCAATTCTGTTCTGGCTTTAAAATTAAATTTTCAATTTCATTATGTTTTAATCTGATTCTGCAATCTAAGTATGTCTATTAGTTTATTTTTCAAATTTTGGTTTCTTAGTTTATTTCCAAATTATTTTCATTCAATTTCACAATTTTGGTTTTTAAATTCCAATTTCAATATTTTAAGTTTATTTTTCCTTGCGGATGCAAAAAATCCCCGCTGGGAGACTCACCCACCATAGCCAGGTGTGTGACGCGGGTCGAACACCGGTTTATAAACTGGGGTTGGCAAACAAAAAAAAAAAAGTTTATTTTTCCAATTTTTCTTTTTAATTCTTTTTTTTCTTCTAATTTGTTGTCTAACTTAAGTTTCCATTTTTATTAATTTTTTTAATCCAATTCTCTAATTTCAATACATTTATTTATTTATTTTTATTTTTTTGGTACATGGAACGTGGTCACAAGACCCAGAAAAAAAAAAAACAGCTAGGCTAGCTTAGCTAGCAAATCAGCCTGAAGGATCATCTCCAACTGTAGAGATGGTTCTTGAAAGATATTCAACATGATATTATTTTTACAAACGCGAGCAAAACTGGCATAACCATTTGAGATGAACTTTTGACAGATTTCAGCCACCAAACTAGTATATCTACCCTGCAGCCTTGCATATGGATGCAATAGCAATGTCGCTTGAAGAGAACCTGTCTCCACATGAACCGGCCAAGCTCCCATATTCAAAGCCAGATCTAGGCCTTCTTCACCGCAAGGGGTTCAGCTTCAAGAACTTCTTTGCATTCTACCTTTGTTGTAAAACCTTTTCGAAACTTCCCATCTTAATTTTTTTCTTTACTAGTGTACTTATTTTTCCAATTCTTTTTTGTATACGTATTTTTCAAAAAATTTAATTCTTTTCCAATCTTGTTTTGTAAAATTTTTCCAATTTTAATACTCATAAATTACTTTTGTAATTTCAATGTGTTCAAATTATTTCCCCAATTTTGGTTTTAAATAATTTTTTTTAGTTTCTATATTTTTAAAAGATTATTTTCTAATTATGTATTTCAAATTTCCCTATCAAGCTCAGAGAGAACTTCGTTCTCTGATGTCCTCTATGAATAAGTGTTTTCACAAATCATGTGCAAACAAAGGTATTAGACTGATTTGTTAAAGAATCTGAATTTTGAAAACCAAATTGCTTTTAATTGGAGAATCGTGATTCTGAGCAGTCATGGAGATCATACTTAGTGTTGATTTTCTCATATAAAGCAAAATTTATATAGTTGATTTTGTTATATGGGGCGTGGAAGCTAATACGAATTTTTTTTCTTCTGAAATTTTACTAAAAGTGGGAGTTTGCTTTATGTAATGGCACATTAATGTAATGCGAAAAAAAGAAAAGAATGGAATCCAACTATCTCTCACTTGAAAGAATGTGAGATTTATATTGATTGAAGTATTTTTCCAGACGAACTAAGAGGAAACAAAGAATTATATAATCATTCAAAATCTAAGAGGAAATTCTTAGATTAGAATTTCTCCCCTAGAATCATAAACTATTACGTTTACGAACTTTCGTTCTTCCTTGTTCTTAATTTTGTTTTCTTTATTGAGTTCTCAACGAGAGGATGAAGATGGAGGATGGAGTCCCAAATTAGAGGGAAGTATGATCTCTGCTGTGAGTTATGTTTGAACTAGGTTCTACAAATGGGTGGGTATTTAGTAAATGGGTCTCAAAACTGAGTTCACTTCACTTAAAATCAAATTTTTTATTTTAGCCCTTTGTTTAGCATATTCTATGTGGCGCACGGTGATGCTACACTTTTGTGCATATTAGAGAGATGTACATAGCAAAGGATTTTTTTCCTGCTTAGAATAGTTATTGTTGCGTCTAGAACTTCTTTGAGGGCCGGATATTGAGATGACCACCTTAAGAGCTCTCAAGCCAAGTTGGAATAACTGGGATGCCTGCACACATGAATAAAGCAAGAACGGTCCGGCCTAGTTTTGGCCGGGGAACCGCCTCCGACGCTCAAGTCAGCCTAGGCAACAATAAGAGTTCTTGAGAGAGTTCTCAAGAACGTAATGAGTAATTACTCAGATGAAAGTTCTCGTACCTTTCTCCATGTAAGAGGTGGGTTTATATAGAGGTTACCTGGAGGCGGCGATTCCTTAAGTTTTGGATCGATAGTTGAGGAGTGAGTGGAGTAGTGGAATAACGGCTCCTTCTTTGTCGCACCTGATAGTGCCGTTATGCTGACTCACCTCCCCAATTCTCGTAGTAGATATGCTGAGTGTTTATGCGTAACTAACTCTTCTTGACTTGGTCAAGAGAGTCTTCTGAGAAATGCTAGAGTTGGATATATATCCTTCCCGAGTGAGGCACTCGGGACCCTTCTCCAAAGAAGAGATGAGCCTGCCTAAGGGGGTATATCTGTCCCGGGTGATGCACTCGGGACCTTCTTCAGGGAAGAGATCAGCCAACCCAAGGGGGTGCATCTGTCTTGAGTGAGGCACTCGGGACCCTTTATGAGGGAAGAGATGCACCAGAGCGAGGGAGGTGTATCTCTCCCGAGGGGGGGGACTCGGGACCTTGGTTCCCCAAACAGAGCCCCCCATTCCGTGCGATTGACTTCTCGAACATATGGAATGTTATTCCCATGCTTCTTAGAAAAGTTCCTTTCTTCTCGAAGAAACTTTAAGACGTCGTCTTGAATGAGAGCCATTATTTCTCCAAGGTCTTTGTAGCTCCCAACCACCGTACTAATTCAGATTTATTGCTGCTTCTGATATGCGAATGGTCATGTTTTCTCAGCCGTTGATTTACTCGATCATGGGCCATTTGATTGAGATCTTGAGTCCCTCAATCTCAACCGTTGTGTCTGTTCATTGTTGGTCGTTGGATCGCGACCTTTCATGTGCCAGATCTTAACCGTCGCCTTGCTTGATTCACGACCGTTGGATGTGTCTCTTCATCTTCCTCCTCCTCACTATAAATAGAGGTTCAATCTTCTTTTTACTATTTTGCTTGCAAACTCTCTCTGAAGTCTCCTGACTGCGTTGCTTGCTTTCTTCAACTAGCTATTCGAATCCTTCAACCAGTAAGTTATCTCTAACCTTTCTTCATTTCTTTCCTTTGTCATTTTTGTATTATGGATAAGTTAAGAAAAGGCAAGGAAATAGCCCGAGCCACCTCCCGACTGGAGGTCCCGACTACTAAGATCTCCAGTCCCGAGATGTCTTCCCGAACTCAATCTATGCACTATTCCAATGAAGATGATTTCTCTGATTCTTCTATTGTTAGAGCTGCTGCTGACTTAGCTAGGGACGACCCTCTTGACCAAGAACCCCTATGCTCTGATTTAGGAACAGACTTAGTCAATTTCGATGCTTCTGTGAATTCTTTGGCTGAGCAGGAGGTTGATAGTATTAGTCTATCTCTTGCTAAATTCCGAGTTGCTAGTCAGAGGCATTATTCGCCTCGTCCTCCCCTTTCTCGTCCTCAAGATTGCCGGAATCGTTGGCCACCCTTTCTCCCTGTTAAGTTGCTTTCTGAGGAGGAAACTCTTGAAGAAAGGAACAAACCAAAGACGCCCTCTCACATTGATTATGATCTCAAGTTTTCGGGTCCCGAATTCTATCACGGAGATCTTAACCAACACCATCTCCAGCATTTTAAGGGATTTCTCTGAAATTCCAGAGGATTATTCCTTCTTGCTACCGTCTCTATCCAGTCGGGTTGGAGAGCCCCCGGATGGGGCCTTCTCCCTTTATTATGATGCTTTCTTAGGGGGTCTTCGCCTTCCCGTCCAGAAAATTATTGAAGACCTTCTAATTCATTATGGAATTTCTCCTTCGAACCTTATTCCAAATAGTTGGAGAAATGTCACCTGCTTCGTGGGTTTCTGTCATAATGTTGGAGTCGAACCAACATTCCCCCTTCTCCAGCGTTTCTTCGAAGTTAAGAGTCAGTCAAAGGGGGGCTGGCTCTCTCTTCAACGTCGGGCAACCGACGCGGTGGACTGGTCGGGCAACATCATTTTGCCGGGGTCTATGCCTACGTCCACCAAGGGGTGGAGACATCACTTTTTCTTCTGCAAGCCCCCGGTCCCGCCGCCAATCCCAACTGCTTTTGTGAAGAAATCCAAGTCAGATCTTAAAGAACCCAATATTCTCATTGAGTTATCCGCCGCCGAAGAAGCGGCTTTAGAAAAGATCATCTAGGTTGACGGAGACTCAGCCGCAGTTCATGGATACTTGTCTGAGTATCCGTCTGTTCTTCAGTCGTGGGGCTATTCTCCGGGTGAGCCCCTTCTTCATTGACGTTCTTCAATTTTGTGGATTTTCTTATCTTTGCATTTTCTAATCTTCTTCGTTTGTTGTCGCAGTGGCTAGCAAATTGGACACTGACGCTCTTCGAGCCCTTACTCATGGGAATACCAAAGAGGCTTTAGCTCGTAAGCCGGTGAAGAAAGGCGGAGCCACAGAGACTGGTCCCGTTGTCCAAGTCCCGAGCGCCCCTGACTCGTCCAAGCCTTCGGGCAAGAAGACCTCCAGGAAGAGCTCCTTAGTTGGAGGAGGTCCTCCCGAGATAGGCGTCCCTCAGGCGTCCCCATCAAGACGCTCGGGCAGGCCTTCCAAGAGGCCTCGGGACAGCGAGGATGCTGCCGGGGGGGACTCCCAAAAGTCCCCCGTGTTCGTTCCCGGGTGGGACTTGACCTCGAGTGATACTGTGCTGGGGGATTCCAACGCAGCCAGGACTTGGCTTCTCGAAGGGATGATTCCTTCTGATCGCCAATATTTGAAGAATCTCCCGGATGACAAGTTTTATGCCAGTGCCTATAGGTAATTCTCTGTCCTTAACTTTCATGTTTCTTCAAGTGACTTCTGTAACATGGTATTCCATATTTTCTTCTGGTACTTCTCTGGAGGGACACACTATATGGGAGAGTGCATGATCCGTTCTGAGCACTTGGCTAATCAGCTTAGGGATGTTGAAAAGGATCGGGAACAAACCGTCATGGAGCTTTTTGAGTCTATCAAGACTGTTGAGTCATTGAAGAGGCGGGACGCAGAAAGGAGTTTGAAGCTGAAGGAGATATCCAAGAGCAAGGCAGCTCTTAAGGAGGAGCTTTCTGAGACCAAGGAAAACTTGGAAGAGGCCCTTAAAGAAAAGGAAAAGTTGGAGCGTGAGAAAGCTGATATGGAGTCTATTGGGCTCCAACTTCGTGAAGAAGTTCGGGCAGGGAAACTCCCCCTTAGTGCACGAGAGGTGCCTGACGTCGTTCAGAAGGAGATCATCACTTCTTACCTTGGCACTTCTCAGTTCAAGAAACTCCAGCTAGCTCTCTCTGCTTCAACTTATCGCCTTGGGCGTAATGATGCTTTTACTGAAGTTCTCCGACGGGTAGATATTCCTAACCCGAAGGAATTAGCCGGAATGTTGGACGGTAGAGTCTATGAGACTCTTGAAAGAGCCGTGCCTGAAGGGATTGAATGCAGAGAACCTTTCAGCCCTCCCGATCCTCTTCTCTATGTTGATGAAGATGAAGAGGTGGGCTCTGGAGAGAGTCATGAGAAAGAAGCTCCTGGCGGCGTCGGGCCTGAAGAAGACAAGCTTCCCGAATCAAGGAATCCTCCTGAGAGTTGAAAGACTTGACTTTTTCAAAACTTACCTTTTCCTGCTTTTGTTTCTGGGAAACTTTGAATACTTGGACTTTTGCTCTTGTTTTTTGGAATTTTTGTAAACAATTGTTGAATTTGCGCAACTTTGCGCTTTCTGTAATATGGTCCTTGTGGCCAAATATTCTCGATGATAACTTGTAGTTGTTTGCCTCCAACTAAGGCATTAAGCTTCTTTTGACTTGTCCTGAGTATCTTCCCGAGTATCTTCCCGAGTCAATCCCCTAGCGTAATGCCTTAGAGTTGATGATGTTTGAGTTCTCCCAAGCCTTTATTCCAGTTGGTCTGTCAGCATAGGGTCCCGAATGAAGGTCTTGTAGAGAATTGTATCTCATGTGTTGGAGAAATTCATAAGTGATGGAGAAATTCTCCCGAGTGGCTACCCGAGTGTAACGCCTTTGAATAATTCCATCTTATGAAAGCCTTTCTGGTGGGGGATTTCTGCCGAGTGGCTACCCGAGTGTAACGCCTTTGATAATTCCATCTTATGAAAGCCTTTCTTGGTTTTCATAAGAGGTGGGGGATTTCTCCCGATTGGCTACCCGAGTGAGGTCTCGAGTATAACGCCTTTGAATAATTCCATCTTATGAAAGCCTTTCTTGGTTTTCATAAGAGGTGGGGGATTTCTCCCGAGTAGCTACCCGAGTGAGGTCTCGAGTGTAACGCCTTTGAATAATTCCATCCTATGAAAGCCTTTCTTGGTTTTCATAAGAGGTGGGGGATTTCTCCCGAGGGGCTACTCGAGTGAGGTCCTGAGTGTAACGCCTTTGAATAAATCCATCTTATGAAAGCCTTTCTTGGTTTTCATAAGAGGTGGGGAAATTCTCCCGAGTGGCTACCCGAGTGTAACGCCTTTGAACTCTCTTGGGTTCTTCGTTGATTTGAAGAGCGCTCCTGGGTTCTTAAGCTTATTAAGAATTCTCCTGGGCTCTTCGTAAGAACGCTTTTGGGTTCTCGTGAAGAAATGCTTGTGTCTTCTTCGCTATAACTTTCTTTTCAAGAAAAAGGATGTCGAAAATGGAGACATAGACTTTATTGAGAATCAAATGGTCTTTCGACTTGGTTGCAAATGCTACATATCTGGACTGACTCTACTGATAGAATTTTCGAAGATTCATGGAATTCCAAGTTCGATCAATTGTCTCGCCCGTGGCTAAGCTTTTTAGCTTGTATGTCCTTGGTTTCGTCTCTTGTTCGACGAGATATGGCCCTTCCCATGTGGGTGAGAGCTTGCCTTGGTTTCTTGGGTCTGATACCGCAACTTTGCGGAGCACTAAGTCACCCGCACGATGTCTTCTATTTTTTACCCGAGCATTGAAGTATCCAGCTACTCGGCCTCGATATCTGTGATTTCGGTATTCTGACATGCTCCGCACTTCGTCTATTAGATCAAGATTTCTCTTCAAGCCTTCTTCGTTTACTTTTTCATTGAAGTCTGTATATCTCTTTGATTCTGCCAATACCTCTACCGGGACAAGTGCTTTTGTGCCGTAGGTTAGCCGAAAAGGTGTTTCTCCCGTAGGAGTTCTGGCCGTGGTGCGATATGACCAAAGGACGCTTGGTAATTCTTCCACCCATTTGGTTCGACTTGTCTCCAAACGCTTCTTTATTCCATCTAAAAGCGTCCAATTGGTTATCTCAACTTGCCCATTGCTCTGTGGATACGCCACGGATGAAGTTCTATGCTCGATGTGACATCTTTCACAAAAATTCTTGAAGCCGGCTCCGATAAATTGCTTTCCATTGTCGGTCACAAGGATCTTTGGAATTCCAAATCTGTAGATGATCCTTTCTTTGAAGAACTTCTCCATTTGTTTCTCAGTAATGGATGAGAGAGGTTCGGCTTCCACCCACTTAGTGAAATAGTCGATTGCCACGATCAAATATTCTCTATTGTTGGCGGCCTTAGGGAGCTTTCCCAACAGATCCATTCCCCACGTGGTGAAGGGAATCAGACTGGAGACAAATGTAAGAGGAACAGCTGGAGTCTTCGGAAGAGAAGCATGAAGTTGACATTGCTTGCATTTTCTGACATAGTCCACGGCATCTTTCTGAATATTCGGCCAATAAAGGCCTTGGCGTATTATTTTATGGGCCAAAGCCCGACCTCCCATATGCGCTCGACATATTCCTTCGTGTACCTCAGCTAAGGCATATTGGGCTTGAGAAGGGCCAACACACTTTAGAAGAGGCTGTGTGACTGATCTTTTATAAAGCTGTTCTTCAATAATGGTGAACTTCGCTGCTTGATTTTTAAATGCCTTAGCCTCCTTGACGTCTTCTGGGAGGATATCATTCTTCAAATATGATATAATCGGGCTCATCCAACTAGGCTCTTCTTCAACATCCATCGCCTCGGCCTCCCGAATGCTAGGAATTTCTAACTGTTCAATATAAATGGCTGAGCCTAAGATCGAATATTTGGATAAAGCCAACTTGGATAACTCATCTGCTACTTCATTTTCCTTTCTCGGAATTTGCTTTATCTCAAGATGATCAAAATAATGGTGACAATCATCAATTTTGGCTAAGTAATTTGCCATTCTTGTTTCCTTCGCCTCGTACACGCCACGAACTTGATTCACGATCAATTGAGAGTCACTTCGGACTTCCAATTCTCGGACTCTTAGGGCTTGGGCAAGTCTTAGTCCTGCTAGTAGGGCTTCATACTCGGCCTCATTATTAGAGGCTTTGAAGTTGAATCTTAAAGCATAATGAATAGTGAATCCATCCGGGCTGATTAGCATTAGCCCTGCTCCACTCCCCGAAGAGTTGCTCGAGCCGTCAACATGTAAAGTCCATAACTCCGGACCGGGTGAATTTTCTACTCCCGAACTAGGCATGCTATTCTCAAGAATAAAGTCGGCCAGAACTTGTCCCTTTATGGCTGGATGAGTTCTGTACTCAATTTGATATTCGCTTAACTCAATAGCCCATGTGACCATTCTTCCGGCTAAGTCTGGTTTCTGTAGTATCTTCTTCAACGGGAAGTTGGTCAAGACTACAATTGGATGAGCTTGGAAGTATGGTCTGAGTTTCCGAGATGCGACTACAAGGGCTAAAGCTTGTTTGTCCACATCCGGATATCGCGTCTCGGCATCTACTAGAACATGACTTATGAAATAAATAGGGTTTTGCGAAGTACCTTCTTCTTTTACTAAGTCCGCGCTTACTGCCGCTGGAGATATGGCTAAGTATGTGAATAGTTGCTCTCCCGTTGAAGGTCGAGCTAAGAGAGGTGGAGTCCCGAGCTTCTCCTTCAACTTCTCGAACGCTTTCTGACATTCATCGGTCCATAAGGTATCCTTTGCCTTCCTGAGTTCTTTAAGAGCCTTGAAGAAAGGCAAACATTTCTCACCCGATTGCAAGATAAATCTGTTTAAGGCTGCTACTCTTCCAGTTAGGCATTGGATGTCTCTAACCGTCCTTGGTGACTCCATCTCGAGCAAGGCTTTGATTTTCTCCGGGTTTGCCTCAATTCCTCGTTGGGATACCATAAACCCAAGGAATTTTCCGGAAGAAACTCCAAATGCACATTTCTCTGGATTTAGCCTCATCTAGTATGTTCTCAGAGTATCAAAGACTTCTTCAAGATCTTCCAGATGACTTCTTCGGACAATACTCTTTATGAGAAAATCATCCACATATACTTCCATATTTCTTCCTATTTGGTCTTTGAAGACTTTGTTTACCATTCTCTGATAAGTGGCCCCAACGTTCTTCAACCCGAAGGGCATTACTTTATAGAAGTAACTTTCTCGATTTGTCATGAAGGCCATATCCCTCTCGTCCTTGGGATTCATCATAATCTGATTGTATCCTGAGTAAGCGTCCATGAAGCTCAATACTTCATGTCCTGCTGTGGCGTTGATCAAAAGGTCGATCCGGGGAAGTGGATAGCAATCCTTTGGGCATGCTTTATTCAAGTCGTGTATGTCTGTACACATTCTCCATTTGCCGTTGGCTTTCTTCACCATGACTACATTCGCCAACCAAGTTGGGCATTCTATGGGTTTTATAAAACCCGATTGCTCTAGCTTCTCCACTTCGGTTCTGATGGCAGCATGTTTCTCGAGCGAAAAATTCCTTCTTTTTTGGATCATTGGAATTGCATCGTCCCCGATCCATAAGTCGTGTTACGCAACTCTTCGATCTATTCCCTGCATGTCTTCGGCCGACCATGCGAATACATCTAGGTTGTTCTGGAGAAACTCAGTCAATTCTTCCTTGAATTCCGTAGGTTGTTCTGAACCGATCATAGTCCCTCTCTCGGGAAGATCCGGATGAAGTTGAATTCGCTCGAGTTTTTCAACAGGTTCGGCTCTTTGCATAGCTTCTTCATCCCAGTCATCCCGAATTTCAATACTCATTGTATTGCCCGATCTCTCGGTTCTTCTGACTTTCTTGAGATAATTCACATAACATTGTCTGAAGAGTCGCTGATCAGAAGAACACTCCCCGACTCCTGTTGTGGTTGGAAACTTCAACTTCATATGTGTTGGAGAAACCACCGCCCCTAAGGCGTTAAGAGTTGGCCTCCCGAGTAAGACGTTGTAAGCTGAAAGGTCCCGAACCACCATGAATGTTGCTTGGACGACTGCATCCCGAGGAGAGGTCCCGATCCTTAGATCCAATTGGATGGTCCCTTCGGATATGGTGGACGACCCGGCGAACCCATATAAGTGAGTCCCGCATGGAGTCATCATCTCGTCCTCAAACTTCAATTTCTTAAATGCTTCATAAGATAGTAAGTTGGCGGAAGATCCCATGTCTACAAGAACGCGGTGAACTTCCCGATTTGCCAATTTCACTTTGATAACTATAGCATCGTCGTGAGGAGAAGTGACGCCCTTGAGATCTTCGTCGATGAAGGTTATTGGATCTGGGCATAAGTCATTTCTTCATTTTCTTGGCAACTGCATCGATCCAACGAACCGTGCCTTTTGCTTCGCCTTCTTAATGGATTCTTCTGTCGGATTTCCCAAAACAATGTAAATGGGGAAAATTCCCGAGTGTCGGGTTTCTTCTCGGGATTCTTATATGCCCTCTCGGGACTTTTGGATCTGAGTCTTTTTGTTGATCTAGGTGGAGACTTCTCTAGGTCTTGTCGGCTCTTCTGAAGATATTTTTCAAGATGCCCTGCTTGGATGAGTTTCTCGATCTCAACCTTGAGATTTCTGCAGTCATCCGTATGGTGGCCGTAGTCTTTGTGAAAGCGGCAATATTTCGTCATATTCCTATCTTCGAGTCGGGCTTTTATCTTACCAGGCCACTTCAAGTTTTCTTTATCTCTGATCTGTAACAGAATTTCTGACCTCTTAGTATTAAGAGGTGTGAAGTCCCAGTGGCGAGTCTTTCTTTCCAACCTCCCTTTTTATCATCTTTCGCCCGAGCATTTGAATTCTGACCTCTTTCTCCATAATTCTTCTTTTCCTTCATCCCTCTTGTGAACTCTTCTCGGGCTTCGATAACTTCTGCAACCGTTGCTTGCTTTTGGCATTTCTTAAGAAGTGCTCCATAAGTCCTCAGCTTATCTTGGAGCAATACCTCGAGCAAACGTCTTTGGGTTATTCCACTCCATAGCGCATTGTACACCACCGTCTCATCCAATTCTTCAACCTCGATAGCTACTTTATCAAATCTGAGAAGATAGTCTCGAACAGACTCATTTGGTTTCTGCCTAATGGCAAAGAGGCTATCTGCAGTCTTCTTACTCCCGATGCAACTTCGGAATCGGGCAATAAATTTTCTCCCGAGTTCTCGGAAGTTTTGGATGGATCTCGGCGGTAGGCTAGAAAACCATTTTATCGCCGGGCCTTTAAGAGATGCCGGGAAGGTTCGGCACAATAGCTCATCTTCTCGGCCAATAACAGCCATGACAGATTTAAAATAACTAATATGTTCTCGAGGATTGGACTTACCTTCATAGGGAGTAAATGTCGGCATAATAAAGTTCGGTGGAAGAGGTGCTCTCATAACTTCTTCTGAGAAGGGTTCTCTGTCAACCACGTCATAGTCGTCATCCAGGTCCCAATCATCAAGCCGTCTCTCCATGGCATCTAATCTTCTCCCGAGACCATGCACCTGTTGACGCTCTTGGGGAGACCGAACACTTCCGAGATCAGAATATTGGGAAGTTGGTCCATGAGAAGATCCATAGTGACTGACCGATCCTCTCGGGTCATTAGATCTGGGATGGCCTCTTCCGGTGCTGTCGCCTTCTTGTTCCCGAACTCTTTCATTTATGCGCCCTTTTCTGGGTAAATCTTGAGTTTGCCTAAGCCCAGCCAAACGGTGGAAGACACTTCCCCTCGACCGATCCTCTCGGGGACGTGGTTCTTCAACATGCACTCCTTGAGATCTTTCTCCAACTCGTTCGGCTGGTCGCCTCGGTATTCTGGGATTTCTCCTTTCTTCGTTCACCGGGCGTTGCTTATCTCGAGTATGTCGAACAGCTTCACGCCTTCATCCTTCTTGGGAATTTCTAGGGGGTCCAGGTAGTACCCCGATTTGATGGACTAAGCCTCGAACAACTCCTTGGAGTTCCAACATTTGTTGTTGGACTTCTCTTTGCATATTCTGCAAATCGGCCACTGTCGCTGGAATTGGAGGTTGACTCGAACCGCCTTCTCCAAATGGAGTTGGAATAATTAACAGGGGATTCTCCGGAACTCCTTCTTGACCTTCCTCTGGAATAGGAATTTGTCGATCTAGAGAAGGGAGAGTTTGTTCTTCAACACGTCCGTTTTCTATCTCCCTCTCCCTCGCTCTAGTGAGAATTTGAGAACTTGTCACCTGAGGTGTGGTACGTCTTGTCATGACTTTCTGTGACGATGTTCCCACAGACGGAGCCAATTTGTTGCTTCTAGAACTTCTTCGAGGGCCGGATATTGAGATGACCACCTTAAGAGCTCTCCAGCCAAGTTGGAATAACTGGGATGCCTGCACACATGAATAAAGCAAGAACGGTCCGGCCTAGTTTTGGCCAGGGAACCGCCTCCGACGCTCAAGTCAGCCTAGGCAACAATAAGAGTTCTTGAGAGAGTTCTCAAGAACGTAATGAGTAATTACTCAGATGAAAGTTCTCGTACCTTTCTCCATGTAGGAGGTGGGTTTATATAGAGGTTACCTGGAGGCGGTGATTCCTTAAGTTTTGGATCGATAGTTGAGGAGTGAGTGGAGTAGTGGAATAACGGCTCCTTCTTTGTCGCACCTGATAGTGCCGTTATGCTGACTCACCTCCCCAATTCTCGGAGTAGATATGCTGAGTGTTTATGCGTAACTAACTCTTCTTGACTTGGTCAAGAGAGTCTTCTGAGAAATGCTAGAGTTGGATATATATCCTTCCCGAGTGAGGCACTCGGGACCCTTCTCCAAAGAAGAGATGAGCCTGCCTAAGGGGGTATATCTGTCCCGAGTGATGCACTCGGGACCTTCTTCAGGGAAGAGATCAGCCAACCCAAGGGGGTGCATCTGTCTTGAGTGAGGCACTCGGGACCCTTTATGAGGGAAGAGATGCACCAGAGCGAGGGAGGTGTATCTCTCCCGGGGGGGGGGGGGACTTGGGACCTTGGTTCCCCACAACAGTTATAAACTTAAATTAAAGAATAGTCCTCTTCAGTGAATGTGCTTGTTTAAAAAACTTATTAATGATGAAAACTAAAAAATAATATAAGGTCAAGAGTTTGAATCTCTTTGGATTAGGGACAAGTTCCATCATATATTTAAATAATTATATAAAGTTATCCCCTTTGAAAATGTGGTTGAGATACATGTAAGCTGGCTTGAACAAACCTTAATTTAAAAAATATATAATAATAAACACCAAGCAATAACAACAAATCTCTTCAATTGTTGTGAGACATGCATATTTTACATGTAATTGGCATGAGATTTATCTGTAAAAACTCCCTACACCATAAAGTTGCACTTGGTTACAATCTTTTTCTTAATTAGTGTTCTTTCTGATCTAGACTCAAAGTGTTGCTCCCTCTATTTTTTTTTTTTTTTTAAGAGCAGTAAAATCCAAGGAAAATTCAAAAAACAATGTTAAGGCATTGGAGAAAACCAACAATTATAAGGTAAGTACTTATATTTTCTTCTACCAAAATGTACCCATATATAAAATAATTTTTTCTCTAATTTTAAAATAACCTGGAAATCCTTTTTTCAGTTTTACCGAGAAAATCTTTTACTAACAATGGTAGAATGGGCGTAGAGAAAGATAAGACTTAATACTTATATAAAAGGAACTTGGAATGCATGAAACTAAAAACTATGATTTTAAGTATATTAAGGCTCTTGTATCATTTTTGAGTCATTTCTGATATAAAAAATTTGGAACTTGAAGCTCTCATGGGAAAATATTGGACAACACATGCTAAAACCGAGAGGTGCATTTGGGATGGAGGAACCAGAAGAAGAGGTGAGCAAGGGTTTTCAGTTTTAAAATAATCTGATGCCTAGTTCACCCATAAATGTTAAACTATGAACCATTCCGGGTGGCTAGCAGCGTGCCAAAATCCGTACTTCAAGAAGATTCTAATTAATATAGCCATATTGGAATTTGAGAGGAGGAGACGTTCGATTCATCAGGTTCAAGAAGTTGAATTACCAACTTTTCAAGAATGTGCATCACAGAGATGGAGGATTAAGTAATATAACATACTTGAATGTAGATTCACAAGACAATCAGAATCGAATAGGGTTTGAATTGAAACCTGAAATTTTTTTATTTTTTATTTTAATCAATTAAATTACTTCCAAGTCTAGAAAACAACACAAAGAATTAGAGCAATCAGGTCTGTAGTTATGACCCAAACGCAACACAGGTTTCAAAACCCTGTTTCTGTAAAAATGTGATGATCAATTGGTTGGGACTCATCAAATATGAAGATTCCGTCATGGAATGTGGGGGTAAATGGAAAATTCACTTTGCAATGTATTTTCAAAAACCTAATAAAACACAAGCCAGATCATAGAGCCCTAGGTGATTCCAACTCTAAATTTTTTTTGATGGCTTCGCACAATAGGCTTTGTCAATAGCTCAGGTAAAAAGGGTTTTAAAGGGTGGATTCTGCAGGTCTCTCGGATCTGATAACCTTAACACTACTAGAGAGGATCCTCCATTCATTGCGATTAAATGCTTTCATCAGACTATTGCATGCATGGATCACCATTTTTATTTATGCCCAACCCTTTTTACAGTGAAAGAAAAATCTTCTAGGAAGAAATTCAATCCTCTATCAATACCTTGAGTGACCCATTTAAAATTATCAGAGATTTTGATGAGATTCTTCACGCTTAGGACAAGATGCATGGGAAGTCCCTTTCGACCATCTATGTCCCTACCCTTGCTTGAAAACATCATCTCATCCTCATCCCTTCTCGAACCTAGACTAGATGGCCATTAATCACAAAAAAGATATGGGCTTCAATGGTGAGGAAATGTCTTGGTTTCAGAAATCTAGAGGGAAATACATACTTGATGGGTATAGGGATACTTGTTTCTATCACCTGTCATAAAAATCCATTGTCATAAAATGAAAATTGATTCAATTGAGAACAATGGAGCCATAATCACTGAACCCCTAGAAAATTGTTTCAGCCTTCGCAAATTTCATGCAGAATCTATACACATCCTCTTGACCCATCATTTATGGAATGCCCCTTGCCTCCTTTAAATGAGGCCAGTGGCTTTGAGGGTATTTCTTTAGCACCACTCCCTGCCACCCCAAAGGAATGAATTGAAGAAAGTTGTGTTGTCTTTAAGCCCCTGTAAAGCTCTGGGGATCGATGGTTTCAGTGCTTTCTTTTATAAAAAACACTAGGATTTAATTTGCTTTGACTTGTTTGTTCTTGTAAATTCTTTATTTTCTTCTCTCTTCATCCCCTTTGGTGTAAACCACACCTTGCATAGCTTTATCCCAAAAAAAGTGAAAGAAGTCACTGACTACAGACCTATTAGTCTATGCAATGTCAATTACAAGATTTTGGCAAAAATCTTAGTCCTTAGACTCAAACCCATACTGCCAAACATCATTTCCCCATGCCAATGAGCATTTATGGCCAATAGCCAAGTATTCTAGAATATTTTTCTAGCACAAGAAATCTTCTGTGAATAAAAGAAGAAAAAAAGTTGGATATGTGGCTCTCAAATTGGACATGTCAAAAGCCAACAGAAGGGTGGAATGGGGGTTATATCCCTCAAAACCCTAACCCGGAAATTCATGTTATAGGTTCGAAAACCCGGAGTGAGGGAAGAAGGCAACTATGGGCCATCCAAATTGAAACCATTGGATTTGACTTTGAACCAATGGAAATAGATGGAGATGATGCTAAGTTGGGAGTTTTGTCAGATTATGGAAGAAGAACTAACTCGAACATTGACAAACTTGGTAGATGGATCAAGAGTACAGTAATGGCACAAGTAGTGTGAAATCCTTCAAAACCCTAATCCAAAAATTCATATTGTAGGTCCAAAAACTCGGAGTGTGGGAAGAAGGCAACTATGGGACATCCGAATTGAAACCATTGGATTTGACTTTGAACCAGGGAAGTAGATGGAGATGATGCTAAGTTGGGAGTTCTATAAAATTATGGAAGAAGAACTAACTCGAACGTTGACAGACTTGGTAGATGGATCAAGAGTATAGTAATGACACAAGTAGAAGGTTCCAAAAAATCAGGTAAGATTCTTCTATAACTTAGAAAAGGACCCAAGAAGAAGCTAGGGCTTTCGGAGCACCAAAACCCCTTTTTTATGAAAAGTACATGCTCTGGCAGCCTGCCTTGGTCGCCAACCTATTTTGGGGCAAAAGGGCATTTTGGGAAAATTAGGTTTTTGAATCCCTATTTAATTATAGGGATAATTACTATTGTCCCCCTGTACTATAGCTTAATTACTAATGTATCCCCTGTACTTTTTGAAATTACTAATTCAACCTTCAACTTTGCTTGTAATTACTATTGTCCCCCTACTATTAAACTCCGTTAGTTAAATGATGATATGGCATATTTTATTTATTTAAAAATCCCAAATTAACCCTATAGTCTGATATTATTTATTTACACTTTATATTAAATTACATTACTATCCTGAATAATTAGGGAAAACTTAAACCTATTTAAACAATCTTCTTTCCTAGTCTAAAAAAAGAGAGAAAATCAAGGAATACACATTTTCAAATTTCGATATGTACTTTTCAATTTGGTAATAAAAAAATAGTAATTCCTAATTTTTTGTGTTATTTTTAATTTTGTTATTTACTTTCTAGTTTAATGTTATCAGTTTAAGAAGTTTCTACTTCCAATAGATTATTATTTATTTATCTAATTTGATGTTAGCTATTTTAAGAAGTCCTACTACCAATATGGTGCCTTTTTCTTTTTAATTCAAGATGATAAAAATACACATGTAAAATTATTTCATATGATTTTTTTTTTCTAAATGAGGATAATGTTTTATTTGGCATTCTTTTTGTAAAAGGGCAAAATAGACATTAAACATTCAACCTTAACGGTCGCTTAACACTGTTAGAATTGAGGGGGGCAACAGTAATTTCATAAGAAGTAGGGTTCTTTTAGTAATAAAGCTATAATACAAGGGGGCAATAGTAATTATCCCTTAATTATATTTTGTTCTAAATCATGTCATTATGTTCTAAAGCCGTCAGAGAATGTCAGAGACTCTCAAGAGAACCCTCTCCAAGGTGAAGGAAAGTGTGGGAGCATCCGTCAAGGTTTCCATTCATCTTTTCGCTTTCTAAAAGGTTAACTTTCTTTCTCTTCATCCTTGTTCTTCTCTTTTGCTTGTTTCTACCTATTGTATAGACCTTCTTCAAGGTCTATACTTGCTATTATGACCTATCTCTACTATTCTCTATGTTTTTGAGTGAATCTCCATTCACTTTAGCTCTTTCGTGAACTTCACGGTAAGATTTCGGAGAGGACCTAGTATAAGATCCATTGGGTTTTCATACTTTTTGTTTGGTTTGATCTCTAAAACCATGTTAGACCATGATTAATTATGAATTTAGACCTTTATCTTCTATTCTCTTTACTCTAGAGTGAATCCCCATTCACTCTAGCTCTTCCGTGAAATTTATGATTTTAGTGAAAACCTAATATAAGATTCGTTTTCAACAAAATATAGGATTCATTAGGTTTTCTATCACACCCCACCCACTGGTCTCGGTTACCCGTGCAACAACCTGTGGGTGCGATCCATCACAAGATCCACGGTCTTACCCATCAACAATAATAAATGCAAGTATAAATAAATCAAGAGCACGAGCAAGTTCAAATAATTAATCAAAGGATTATAGGAGTTCAAATACTCCAATAAAATAATCAAAGAAAGAATTAATGTTCAAGAAAATAACGAGTTCAGCGGAAGCAATCAAAATAAAATAAATGAGTTTCTTTCCAGTTTCTTTCTCTAAAACTAAATACTGGTTTTCTAACTTAGCAAGCAATGGGGTTCTCCAGATCTTCTCCATACGATCCTCAAAAAGCCTGGCAACCTGCCTCCTTCGGCCATCAATGGGTGCTATAAGCGCACTCCAAGCATCTGCAGGAGGCTTCACGCACACTATCTCCATCTCCCACTGACGGTGCCACATCTTCTTCATAGGTGATGGTTCGATCATACGAATCCTCTCCAATTGCCGACGACGTGTAACCATCTATGCAGTTAGTATAGCATACAAAGAAAGGAATGAGTTTTGACGAACTCAGTAAGGATAACACATTTCTCATCTATATGTCAACACAATCAGAAATGCATATATGATATGCATGATATGCAATAGTATGAATGCTACTAAGATCTAACTATGCAAGTCTCTAGACAGTTGACATGCTTTAAAATATAACACCAGCCCCCCTCTGGGTAGGTTTAGTCACTCTGATCCCTCATGGACTGGTTACCTCTATTGGGATCCCTGGCAAAGGGGGTCAAGTCCTCATTAGGGAATCCATGGCTGGGAATTAAGTCAACACTCTCTTACCATGACCATTGGCATGAGTACTGGCGCATGTCGGGGTTTCTAATCCAATGCAAGGTCATACAGGTAACACACTATATGAAGTCCAGATACTTCCCCTATGGCACCAAGCAACTCGGTTCCATATCCTTCGCAACCTAAGAACGAGAACCCTCACGGACTGGCTACCGCTGTTGGACTCCATTCCCTAACCCTATGGCCATCAACATATTATTGGGGCAGAAAGCTCTCATGAATCCTCACGACACCCGGGCCATTCCTTGGACGTTCATGGGCCCAACCCTAACATATGCAACCCTACCATTGCATGAACAACAGTGGACCACTGAGTCTCCGCATGGACTAGTTACCGTTGTAGGATGAAATAAAGTCACGTCACCATCATCACGGGTCATCCGGCTTCAATTCCCCTGCCGAAAGGGTAATAGCATGTAGGGTACCTAGCCATGCAATTCTAGACTCCCTAGGTATGTCATCCAGCAGTCATGATAGTGCTAGAGGCATCAGTGAGCATGTGTTTCATACCACAACCCTCTAATATCTCAACTAAAGATACCCAATTGGATACCCTTTCCATCACAACTACATTACATCAAACAAGATCATATCATGACCGTTCAAACAATATCATGAAGTAACAAAGTATATAAATATAACACAAATAGCAAAATATATAACAGTATTAAAGTAAATCTGACAACTACAACAATGTACATGATTAATGAATAATAATGGTAACATTTGATTCATCATATACATGTCATTGCATATAAACAAGATAGTGTGTCCTTACTTGTAATTAAGTAAAAACTTCCTAGAGTGCAATCCAATCACAATTATAAGACTTTCAGCAAAGTCAGAGAACACCTAAACATAGGGTTACAATATTATATAAGAGACATGAGTCAAATAGAGTAAAAGCCAAAAGTCACATTGATACTGTGACCCAGCCGGTCGCTTGGGCCGGTTGCTTGGCTCAAGCGACTGACCCAAAAACAAATACCTTACAACTCCAAAATTCCGACTTTTGAACATCCGATTTCAATTCGGTTTTGGGATGATCTCAATCCGAATTCCAACTAACAAGTCAATAACCAAGGAGCAAAACAGAAACCTAAAATTAACACAGATCTATCGCCCAAATCCTCCCCCTTGATTAGATCCATCCTTTATTCGAATGCTGGGATTCTTTTTTGGACAGGATCCTTTCAATAACATTGAAAAGGGGATACAACCAATAACAATTAAGTTACTCCAACATGATGGAGATGGATCCAACACCAATCCAAAGTTGAAAGAAGAGAAAGGAGTGAAAGGGTTTCACCTACCTCAATCAAATCAGCAAACAGATGGGGGGAATAGATCCAGATCGCAAACTAAGCTTTCCTCATCGTCCAACACATGTTCACTACCTCCTAAACGTCCAAAACCGGAATCTTGAATATAATAATGAGTTAAAACACAGGGCTTGCTATTTATAGAGGACATGGGGCAAATTAGGGCAATTTCCCACAAGTAGACCATGGCGGTCGCTTGGGGCAGTTGATTGGCCCAATCAACCACCTTAAGCAACCGCCCCCTAGTTCATTGCTGCACTTGGGTGCTTTGCTCAAGGGGTTGACTCCGAACCTCAACCTAACCCTAAACAACACATGGGGGATGTCTTACCTTCATTCCAGACATCTCCAAATGCCTCTTGCCTTCCACAAGAGATCCAACTTCCCAGTAAGGCAGGTTCTTCATCAAAAGAATCCAGATCAATGGGTTCAGGGTATGGATCATGGACTTCCCCGAACCTTCCACAACTTAACCCAGCTTGACCTTTGGGTTATTGGACCTGCAATACAGATTCCGGGTTAGAATTACGGGGGTTGTTACATTTTCAATCATTTTGCTATGATTGATCCTTAAACTGTGCTAGATAATGTCCTTCAATAATTTCAAAATATTCTAGTTAATTTTGGAGTTGTTTGGAACCCAAACAAGAAGTTCTCTACCGATTTAGGCATTTTTTGTCTGTACACAACAGCTGCCTTGGTCGCCTGCCTTGGCAGCCCTAGGCGACTAAGCCTGGCGGTGTTGACACGCAGTGCTGACAGACTAGTGGCTGGATTTTGTCTTCTTTTCAACTCTAAACTTTTAGGGTTTGTTTCTAACCTCAAATCATCAGGTTGTTAGCACTATTTGACAAGTTTGAACTCATACTTTGATCTATTCTACTAAGGTTTCAAATTGATAATAAGGTGATGACGTTCACTTACATATAACCCTAGTTACATTCTTATTTGTAATAGAACTTGAATGCATGTTCTATATTGCTGTTATATAATTTAGACATGGTTACTATGTGTAATATCCAGCCCTATTCTGACCCTGACCCTAGCCCGGATCCGCTTTTGTATTTAGGTCCGAAGACCCGAAGCGGTGGTAAAAGAGACTTATGGACCATTTTGATTGATGATCATGATTCGGAGACCGAGCCCATGGACATTGACGATGATACCCCTTGCTTAAATGCTTTGTTAGTGTTTAAGGAAAGTCTGCGCATCAGAGAAGATTAATCTAGTTGATGTACCTAATGACCTCCTGTGCACAATCCGAAGGTATTCCCTAAAACTAGACTTCTTGATTGAATTGTAGAAGAAAACCTCACTCAAATTGACCTTGTATAGCCTTTCAAAACCCTACTTGAAGTTGCTGAACTAAACCTGTTTTTTTGCTGAGAAACATTTTGGTCGATCCTTTTGGTCGATACCATCGACCAAGGACCATCGACCAAAGTTTCCCAGTCTGCCAAGTTAATGGTTCCATGGAATATTCCCATTCTATTTATTATAACCTCGAGCCTTGAGCCCTATTGCAATCATTTTCTCACCTGAAAACGTGGGGGGAGCTTCCCAAAGCAACTCCTTGGCTAATGTGAAGGGCACTTCACCAAAAACTCATTGTTTATCATTGATTCTTGTCTACATCTTCCACACCAAGGTATGAATCACCATTCCACTCTCTATCCTACCATTTTCTATTCTTTTCTATCCCTATCTTGTTGATGAGACATTGGAGATGGTGCTACAACCTTGCAACCACCACTCCAAGTGTCTACACATGATTAACCTATGATCTTCTTAGCCATCCATTGATGCTATGCCTCCATCTCATGCCTAGCATATGTATTCCTTAATTTTTCTATTAACATCATGCCATTTTATACCAAACTGAGTTGTAGGGTATGCTATGTTCATGTTTATCACTACTATATGATTCCAATCGAATTTCTATTAGTTCCCCTAGCTATTATATGCCATTTCCATATCAATGCAATCAATTCCAACTCATGCCATGATGTTTGTCACTTGAACTTGTTAGCTCAATTTGGGGCTTTTTGTTTGGACCATTGGATTGAGTAAATTTCTTGACTTATAGTGTCCTACTACTGTTGTTAAGCATTCCTCCAAGTTTTAGATTGATCCGAACACCAGAAAACCAATTTCGGATGAAAACCCCCAAAATCTACTATTCTGTCCCGAAGAGAATTTTGGTCGATCCTTTTGGTCGATACCATCGACCAAGGACCATCGACCAAAGTTGTTGTTGACAGCAACCTTGGCTAGTTTTGACCCAATTAGCATCCGATCTTCCCAATTTCTTCTCTAACTTATTATTGATGTTTGTTTAGGGTCTTAACAATTCTTTTGGACTATTTCTTGGTATTCTCAATTCATCATCAATTCAACCCAAGGTAAGGATGGTTATCTCCATAAACATATAGATCATCAACTTATGATTTATGTTCTTATTTATGAATAGAATCTTTTGATTACTTTTAATCTTTATAAGACTGTTATATATGTGTTAGAACAATAGTATTGAAATCTGTATACTCTTGTCATGTTACATTACTATTCTTGTTTAATTATGTCTATGATGATTCATTTCAATATCATGATTTAACTTTTATGATAAGATGTATTGGATGCATGAAAGATGATGAACTTGAATATGTGATTGCCTACGTATAACTTGGGATGGGGAGTGTCCTATTGACACTTCTGTCCTTAGGCATCGGAGGGAATAGTATGGGATGTTCTCCGATGGTGCCTATCGACACTCTCCCGGGTTATTGGATGACATACATAGGACTGTCTAGTTGGGTGGCTAGGTTTATCCTTGTCGTGTCAGACCCGAATCGGAAGGGCATTGAGACCGAACGACCCGTGGTAGTGTATGGTTGGATGGGCGCTCAAGGCCGGTAACCAATCCGGTAGGGGACATAAACCATGCTACGGATACCCGAGAGGGGCCATTTATTGGTAGGGTTGCAAATAGCTAGACCTGGGCTCATGGGTGCTCAAGACCGGTAACCAACCTGTGAGAGGACGTGAGAGCTTCCCGTTTACTATTTTTGGATGACCAATAGGGTTGATGAGTCCGTAATCTGGGATTATGCCGACTCTAGTGTGAAGGATACCGGAAAGGATCGCCGGGGGCAAGGAATGGACGTATCTGGATCTGACTTGACCGACTGAGTAGATAACTTGCATTGGGCTAGGCTTCACTGTGACATGCGCCAGTACTTATACCAAATGGTGATGTGAGAGAGCGGTGACCGATCCCCTTACCATGGTTTTTGAGATGACTTTACCGATATTCCCCTGGTAGACCCAAGATATCTTGTATGATTGAGGGTGAATGACAACCTAGAGAAGTATGGTGCTATGACTTAAAGCATGTCTACCCTAGAGACTAGCATTTATAGAGTTAGAATCATATTTGCATCATATGTTCCATATCACATTGCATTATGTTATGTTCTGTATGTGTATGATTTCTAATTATGGAATAACTACCTTGGTGAGTTCTTCGAACTCATTCCTTTTGTACAACTATTTTTAGATTATCCTACAGGTACCGAAGATTATGATGGCACCCCCTTTGAGACGGACTATGATTCCGCATACTACCCTTTGGGTAGTGGCATCTGTGAAGATCCGAGTGTTGGTGCCGAGGAGGATTACTATTCGCACCAGGGTTAGCCCCACGGTTGTGCGGGAGCGGCAGAGCTGGGTTTTCTTCATCCGTATCATTGAGGAGACTATTATTAGAGTAGAAGAAACCCTAGCTTAGTACCCCATTTCCCTGGTGTATTTATGGAGTATTTGGACATGTAATTAACTTGTTTGGATTTATCTTTTAGATACTTGGACATGTAACTAACCTTATCACACTTCTTTTCCACTGCTCTGAGAGGGTGGTTATCACACCTTCCCTCACCTTTATGATTATGTTCACACTTTGATATTATTTGTTTTCCGTACTCTGATTTATTTAATCTTACCTTATTCATGATACTTAGTATTAGTTGTTTTTACCTTGATTATTATTGTTCATGATTATGTCATTGTGTATGTGGGAGGCATGGACCTACAAATCTTGATCCTTGGACTGTGGAACAAATTACCGGGTATTCCAGATGGGGTACCGGCTGGGTGGATGTGACACTATGACTCTGTAATTCTAGAATATAGTTTAGTAATGATGTTATTCATATATGATTTATATGTGACTGTTTTGAATTTGGAATGAATTGTAATATGATAATGTGTTTGGAATCATATTGTAATGCGTATATTAGGTTGTGGTTGTGAATTTGGGAATGACATTCGGGTGTTTCTATCTTGGGACATCAGCGGTGTAACAACCCCTGTAATTCTAACCTCGAATCTATATTGCAGGTCCGAGTACCCGAAGGTCCAGCCGGAATAAGTTGTGGAATATTCGGATTGAAGTCTATGATCCATACCTTGAGCCCATGGATCAGGATTCCACCGATGAAGAACCTGCCTTACTAGGAATCTGAAGAAGAACCTATAGAAACCCTAATGGACTGGGAAAGTGGATCACCAGTCGGAGGCAAGGAGAATTGAAGATGTTCGGAATCAAGGTAAGATCTCCCCCACCTGTTGGTTAGGGTTAGGTTTGAGTTGGGGATCAACCCCTTCAGCAAAGCACCCAAGTACTAAAAAGTAGTAGGGGGCGGTTACTTAAGGCGGTTAATTGACCAATCAACGACCCCAAGCTGCCACCAGGTTTGCTTGCGGGATTTAAAACCCTATTTACCCTAGTCTTTTGTATATAGCCTATCTCGACCTTTTTACTCATTATTATATTCAGGATTACGGATGAGGACGGTTAGGAGGTAGAGAACACATGCTGGAAGGTGAGAGTTTGAGAAGTAGATCCAATCCTTCGTCAGTCTTGCGAATCAGTTGAAGCTAATTCGATCCCACAATCTCTATATTCTTTTTTCATCTCTTTGAATGGTCTGGATCCATCCTCCTTGGATTGGTAGTGAGTTAGTTGTGATGGTTCTATTCCCTATCAATGATCTTGATGAGATCATGTCCAAAAATGGATCCTTGCATCCTAATAAAGGATAGATCTGATTGAAGGAGATGGTGTGAATATTGAATCATTAGAATTCTCGAGTTTTGTTTTGTGCTTGTGTTGTAGGCTCCTTAAAGACTAAATTTGGACTTAGATCATCCCAAAATTGGATTAAAATTGGGAGATCAAAAGTCAGATTTTCCGACTTGGAAGTAGTCTAGAATAGTGGAGGTCGTATACGGCGGTTGCTTAGCCAACCAACCACCCAAGCAATCGGCTAGTTCACGAAGCCCAGATCAGTCCAATTGATGCTCTGTTTTAACCCATGTCTTTAATGTATTTTTACAACCCTATTTTAGGTAATCTCTTAGGTTCTATAGACTTTCTAATTGAGAGGTTCGATTGCAATTACAGTAGTTTTTACATATCTATAGGTAAGGACACATTCTTATATGTATGCAATGATAAGATCTATGTCGAACTATTTGATTTTTTACATAAGGACACATTCTTATATGTATGCAATGATAAGATCTACGTCGAACTTTTTGATTTTTTACATATATCATTATTCTTATAACTTGCTGTAATAGTATGATTCATAGTTGGATATATACTATGAATAATGTTTAGATGTATTTCAATTACTTTATGATGTTGAATAATTGAGTATGTAATGATGAGTTATGATGTGTTGCAACTTTGATGGAGGGTATGCATATTGGGTATCCATTGCTTGGGATATCATGCGTTGTGGTATGGGACACTACCTACTGATGCCCCTAGCACTATCATGGTTGTTGGGTGACATACCTATGGAGTCTAGAACGCATGGCTTGGTACCCATATATTCTACTACCCTTTTGGTAGGGGAATTAAAGAATGACCCGTGATAATAGTGACATGACTCTGTTTCATCCTACAGTGGTAGCCAGTCCATGCGGAGATTCAGTGGTTCATTGTTGATCATGCATTGGTAGGGTTGCGTATGTTAGGGTTTGGGCTCATAGACATCCAAGGAGTGGCTAGGAGTCATGAGAGCATCTGCCCCAACAATATGTTGATGACCATAGGGTTAGGAAATGGAGTCCAACAGCGGAAACCAGTCCGTGAGGGTTCTCATTCATAGGTAGAGAAGAATACTAAACCAAGTTTGTTGGTGCCATAGGGGAAGTATTTGAACTACATGTAGTATGTTACTGTATGACCTTGCATTGGATTAGAAAATGGTATGTTGATAAAATTAAACACGTACTACTATTAAAAAAAATTATCAAACAATTAAAAAAACACGTACTACTATTAAGTAAAATTAAAAAGGCAATTAAAAAAGGGTATGCTGATAAAATTAAACACGTACTACTATTTTGGGTTTTTTTTAATTGTTTGTGCATATCTTTTTGTTGTAGCAAGCAAGTTTGTATTAGTGGGGGCGGGGGATATTACTAATATAGGTGCCACCAAATGAGTTTGACCTCCACATGGGAGTTTGGGCTTTTGACCGCTCAACTAACCCACCATTGTCAGTTGTGCACATCTTTCTATTGTACACAGCAGTGTACCACCACAACACGCCACGTGGAATATACTAAACAAAGGGCTAAAATTAAAAATCTCATTTTAAGTGAAGCGAACTCAGTTTTGAGACTCATTTATTAAATACTTGCCCATTTTGAAATCCATTAGCTTATACTCGCTGATTCTAAAAGCTCACTTCTTCTTTTTTTGGCCAAAACAATCAAGCGACAAATATATTAAATGAAAGAGTTAGGTCATAGGACTTATACAATCGAGAAGGATCCACAATGAACAAAGGTGGTATGCCCCACCAAGATCTATCGAGGGATAACCTGCAAGCACCCTTTGCAAGGAAATCAACAAAGCCATTACCAACTCTAGGAATATAACTAAAAGAAACCCTAGTAAAGAAAGAACATCGCTTCAATATATCTACAACTAAACTGAGACACATCCAATCTAAAGAATATTGGAAACCATGGAGAGCACTAATAACAGGTAAGCAATCCGAGTGAATATGCAAATCAACAGCTCCTAGAGAGTAGCCCAGAATAATGCCATCTCTAATGGCTTCAAGTTCGACTAAGGTTGCTGAAGCACTATGTCCACATCTGCTTTGAGCTGCTACAAAGCCACCATTATAATCCCACATGATGCACCCTCTACCGCCTTTGTTTGAAGTACTATCCTAGGATCCATCAACAAAAATCTGAAAAAAGAGCAAGTTCTTCAGAAATGTTATGACTAGGCCTTGGATAAGGTTCCCCATGAGTCCTTTGGAATTCCATAATATGAGATTGTATATCTGCACATATAAAATAAAAAGTAGTCATTGTATGCATAATAGAGGCATCAATCCCTCTAAAAAGTACTGCATTCCTAGTATTTCATATACACCAAGCTAATGCACTCCACATTTGATTCACTAGGGTTAAATTCTCATAACCAATGAATTTTATTTTGATAAAATCCATCCAATCAAATAAATTTGTCCCTACAAAATCAGATGTATTAATACGGAGGGGAGATAGTCTCCAACACTCCTTAGCATGATGACAAAAAAACAAGGCATGACATACATTCCCCGAACCATGACCACATATAAGACACAATGGGGTAAGTGAAATATTCTTCAAAAAGAGGAAGCTTCCAATTGCAAGAGCCTCATATGAGGATCGCCACAAAAATTGTTTAATCTTTGGAAGAGTAGAAATCTGCCAAATCATTTTCCAATACATTGAAGAGGAGGAAGAAGAAGCGACCTTACCTTGGTCATCAGCCATAGCTAAACATTGATAATAAGCAGACTTCACAGTGAACTTACCATCTTTTGTTTTGTGCCAGATCCAAGAGTCTAGAGTATCAGGAGACAATATAGGGATTGACAAAATGGCTTGAACTTCACCTGAAGAAAATAGAGACTGGAGTAATGGTAAATTCCAATGGCAAGTGTCCCAATCAATAAGCTCTTGCACCCCAAATTGGACTATGTCCCAGAGGTGCACTACTAATACCATGAAAAGGCAAAGAGGGAAGCCATGGGTCCTTAAAAATATGCACATTAGCACCATTACCCACTTGCCTAATAATGCCTTGTCGGAGAATATCCCTTCCAGACAATATACTTCTCCAACCCCATGAACAATTATTTGGGGCACGACATTCAAAAAATAGAATATCTTTAATGTATTTTGCATGCATCACCTGGGCCCATAAAGAGTTTGGGTTGGTTAAGAGTCTCAAACTTTGTTTGGCAAGGAGAGCTTTGTTAAAACAGTGTACATCCCTGAATCCCAAACCTCCATCTCTTTTGCCCTTGCACAGGGTTTCTCATTTTACCCAATGAATGCCCCTTCCTTGGTCATTTTTCCACCAAAAGTGGCGAATCCTTTGATTCATTTGTTTGCAGATTTCATTGAGTATAAGAAAACACGACATAGCATAGACAGGAAGAGGAAATGCTACTGCTTTGATTAGAATCTCCTTCCCTGCATAAGAAAGTAATTTCCCCTTCCACCCAGATAATTTAGAATCTAGACGTTTCAAAATAAAAGAGAAAGTCTGCACTTTAGATTTTCCAATAGAAGAAGGAAGACCTAGATAGGTTCCATGAGAATTGACCTCTTTAATATCAATAGCAGAGACTATATCAGTTCGGAGGTCATGAGGGGTTTTGGGACTAAACAGGACAACAGACTTTTTCGGATTGATGTGAAGGCCAGAGACTTGTTCATAATCTTGCAACAAAACATTAATCTTTGATGCATTAGAAATAGATGTAGGGGAAAAAATCATGCTATCATCAGCAAAAAAGAGGTGGTTAATTTCTAGAGCAAAACGGGAAAGCCTAAATCTAGGTAGTCGAGGGATACCTAGATTGGAACTAAGCCATTCTGAAAAATTCTCTTGACAAAGAATAAAAATGTATGGGCTTAAAGGACATCCTTGTCTAATCCCTCTTTGTGGCACAATAGGTTTAGACAGTGCACCATTGATTTTGATTTGATATTCAACAGTGGTGATGCATTGCATAACCCATTGAACCCATTTAGAATCAAACCCTAGAGCTTAAGAGCCATATATCCAGATTTGGATTTGGATTTGCGCATAAATTGTAAATACTCATGAGCAAGATATATGTTATCAGAAATGGCACGACCTGGAACAAAGGTACTTTGAGTTTGACTAATAATGGACCTCAAAATGGGTTTTAATCGATTAGCCAAACATTTTGCTATGACTTTATATGGAGTAGTGCATAAACTGATGGGTCTAAAGTGAAAGACATCCGGAGGGTGATTCTTTTGGGAATTAGGGAAATAATGGTTTTATTAAGACTGCGCAGCATATATCCCCCATGAAAGAAGTGTTGCACAGCAAGGGTAAGATCATTTCCAATGATATCCCAGTGCCTTTGGAAGAATCTAGCAGGGAGCCCATCATATCCAAGAGCCTTGGTGCCCTTCATTTGAATCAAAGTTCTTTTAATCTCATCAGGAGAAAAAGGTGAGCAAAGAAGGGAGTTATCTAAAGCTGTAATGCGTGCAGGAGTGCTAGTGAGAAATCCTGGGGAGGGATAGGGTTAGAAGTGGTGAAAAGGGAATTGAAATGTGACCATATTGCAGAATTGATTTGAGAGTCTTTAGACAACCAGTTACCTAGGTGGTCTTTAATTTTTGTGATAGAATTTTCCTGCCTCCTTTGTGCAGTGGAAGAATGGAAGAACTTTGTATTTCTATCACCTTCTTGTAACCATTGGACTCTAGATCTTTGACACCAAAATTTTTCTTCTGCTAATAGTTGTTTCTCAAGTTCACTTTCAACTCAATTTCTTCCTTAGCAGAATTTTCAGAAACAAGTTTGGTCTGACACTCCTCTATCAATTGGGATAACCTAAGAAATTCCTTTGAGGCATTATGGAACGCATCTTTACTCCATAACCTTAGAGAATTGGTGCAATTCTTAATCCTTTGATGCAATCTATATTCAGGGGAGCCAGAGTTGGGGGAGTTCCAACCAATGGAAATTTGAGAAATAAGGTCCAAGTGATCTTCCCATTTGGTCTCATAATGAAATCTCATAGGGTGTTTATTTGCTGGGTGTAGGGAGACCTCTAAAGGAGTATGATCTGATTCCACCATAGCATGTCTATGACCTTGGGTACTTCCAAATAAATCAAGAAAGTCCATATTGATGAAAGCCCTGTCTAGACATTCTTTGACCAAAGCAGTCCCTTGTCTTTTGTTGGACCAGGAGAACTTTGGACCCGTGCATTTAACCTCAAGAAGATTACACGACTCAATAGCATTTCTAAATCTATCCATTTGGGCCAAAGGTTTAGGTCTACCTCCTAACTTTTCACCATTATGCAAAATCTCATTAAAATCACCTAGAACTAACCAAGGAGAGCTTACAGATAGACCTAATTGGGTGAATTCCTCCCAAATTCTTGTTCGCTGCTCCACCAAGGGGTGTCCATAAATGAGTGTTAGATGAAACTCTACACCAGAAGAAACCACCACAATTTGCAAATCAATAATATTAGATGAAGAAGCAAGAACTGTGATAGAAATATTTTCATTCCACATTATCCCAATTTCACCTGAATTGCCAATTGCATCCACACAAAAATAGTTATCAAACCTAAGTTTCCGTGATACTTTAAAAATTCCAGCAGTTTGATGTTTGGTTTCAAGTAGAAAAACCATGTTAGGCCTAATCTTACTACAGAGCTTCTGTAAATATTGTTAAGTCAGGGGAGGGCCAAGTCCCTGACAATTCCATGCTAATAGCCTCATGTAGATCTTGGGGGTTGATTAAAGGCAACCCGCCTCACTCATTCAATGTGGGAAATCATCCTTCCCCAATATCTTAGAACTTCCTTAAACTTCCCTGTAGATTGACCTCCAACAAGCCTGTATACCAGCTATGAACACATGATAATTCCCAACCCAAAAAAAGAAGAGAAAAAAATATACAAAATTAAGAAGATATATATATACATGATGATCCACAAAACAGAAAATAAAATTATACTACCTGAATCGATTGGGAAGACTATCACAGAGAATATAGAAGTGGGAGAACAACAAAACAAAATTACAACAGAACATAAGAAATGCAGTGAATTTCAAAATCATTGCAGAAAATAAACATACATAAACAAAATGTGGGAAGGGAAGGAAGAGAGAAGAAAGGAGAAAATTTTCGCCCTCATCCATATTCAATCCTACTACAGTGACGCCTCTTAACAACCCACCTACAAGGGTAGCCTCTCAATCGGAGTTTCTAGGTAAGTCTTCTATATTTCATGGGATGTGGTTGGCATTCTCTTTTCTAATGGAAGTGGGAGGAGATTTTGAATATGGAGGCAGATGAACCACTAGTGCAACAGCATTCAGGGGGTTTCATATGACTTTTGCAAATTTTGACTGAATGGTCCAAGGAACAAGAAGAAAATAAGTAATGAAATCCATTAATGAGTTCTGATGAGAATTTAGGGTTGGTCGCCAAAGATCTTGATGTTGGCAAGACTTTTCTTCTTTTAATTTGAGAAAACTGATTATTTAAAAGAAAAAATTTCTATAAATTAAAATTTTAAAACCCAAACCTCCCCCTTCCCCTAAAAAAATTAAAAATTTTTATATTAATTTCTATTTTTTTTTTTTTTTTTTTAATTAAATTTTTTTTATAAAAAAAAAAATTTTATATAAAAAAAAAAAAAAAAGAAGGAATTTTTTTTTGTTTTAAGCTTTTTTTTTTTTTTTGTTTTGTTGGTGGGGGGGGGGGGAAAAAAAAAAAGTTTCATTTGAGAGAGAATTCTTCCACACTCAAATTAGTGAGTGGGAGATGTATATTAATATTATATGAATTACAATTCAAATATTTGAGTTTGAACTACAACTTGTTTACAATCAAACTCTACAACTTGTTGATACTTTAACTATAATTCAAAACTCTTCTTGATCGGTTGGAGAGAAGATCAATCGACGATAGAGCTAGTTACGGTGGATTTGAATTTGAATTTGAATTCAGAGACTTATCCTTTACATTTCCCCGCAAGGTCATTGGTTGAGAACAAATAGTGAGCTTAGACTTTAAAATTTTGAATCTTAGAGCAGATAAGCCTTTGGTGAGAATGTCTGCGATTTGGTCTCCTGTGGGAACTAATCGAAGTGAAAGATTTTTTGTGGTGACTTGTTCACGAACAAAATGATAGTCAATCTCAATGTGTTTGGTTCATGCATGAAAGACCGTATTTGCAACAAGGTAAGTAGCTCCAATATTATCGCAGTATAGAGTTGGTGCAGAAGTGACAACCCCAAGTTCAAGCAGTAGCTAAAGTAACCATATCAGCTCAGCGGTAGCATTAGCAATCCCTTTGTACTCTGATTCTGTAGAGGAGCGGGCCATAGTGGGTTGTTTCTTGGAACTCCAAGAGATCAAATTAGGGCCCAAGTAGGCACAATAACCACTTGTAGATCGTCGATCAATAGTTGAACCGGCCCAGTCCGCATCACTAAAGGCAGTGAGAGAAAGATTAGTTGTTGGCCGAAATAGAATTCCATGGGATGGGGTCTCTTTTAGATAACGAAGAATTAGCTTAACTGCAGCCCAATCATCAATTCTAGGGCGATGCATATATTGACAAACCCTTTTGACAGCAAATGCTATATCAGGGCATGTGAGAGTCAAATACTGAAGGGCACCCACTGTACTTCTATATTGTGATGGATTGTCATAGAGGGGAGGTTCCTCAGTTGTTGCTTTGGTGATGGAGGTCGGAGTTGCTATTGATTTTGCTTCATGCATATTGGTCCTTCGCAAAAGATCTGAAGAATATTTTGACTGGCAAAGATATAAACCGTGACATGAGCGAGTGACATCGACCCCTAAAAAGTAGTTTAAGTCACCAAGATCTTTGATGGCAAACTCCTTGCCAATGGCCATAATGACAGAATTAACCTCAGAAGAACTAGATCCAGTGAGGACAATGTCGTCCACATATACGAGAAGATAGATTGTTTGATGTGTTTAAGTACGAAAATATAGTGCCATATCAGATGAGAAATGTGAGAATCCCAGAGTGAGTAAATAACTGCCAAGCCGATGAGACCATGCCCTAGGGGCCTGTTTTAAACCATATAAAGCTTTCTGAAGGTGACATATATAAGTAGGTCTCTCTGGATCAATGAAACCCTGTGGTTGAACCATGTAAACCTCTTCAGATAATTCACCATTTAAAAATGCATTTTGAACATCCAATTGGCGAAAAGTCCATCCTTGGGCAACTGCTAGCGATAGAATCAAGCGTATGGTAGTAGGTTTGACAATAGCACCAAAAGTGTCAAAATAATCAATTCCTTCATGTTGATGAAATCCCTTGGCGACCAAACGAGGCTTATAACGTGAAATAGAGCCATTGATGTTTCGTTTGATTCTGTAAACCCATTTATTTCCAATCAAATTCATGTGGGGTTGATGAGGAACTAGACTCCAAGTACCATTACGTAAGAGAGCATCAAATTCATCACTCATAGCAAGCCTCCACTTGGGGTCTTTACTGGCAGTGGTATATGAGGTGGGTTCTATTTCAGGATTATCAACAAAAGAGGTGACTAGGAGGTTCAGTTTAGAGATGGGTTTAGGATGACCCGTTTTGGATCGGGTTTGCACATGGTAAGGTTGAGTTGGTTGGGATGGTGCAGGTGAGTTATGGGCTAGGGTTTCGGCTAGGTTATGGCTAAGGTTTCGGATGCAAGGAGAGGTTGTGATAGAGTTTTCGAAATCTCAAAATTTGAATTTGAATTTGAATTTGAGTTTTGACTGGGAAAGGAGAGTTCAAAAGTTGAATTTGAATTCGAAGTTCGGGTGGGGTGGGAAAATTCAAAATTTGAATTGGAATTGGAATTTTAGGTAGGATGGGAGATTTCAAATTTTGAATTTGAATTTGAATTTGAAAAGAGATTATCAGCTGTAACTATGGTGGGAGTGGAGTGAGAGCGGAAAGGGTGGTTAAGAGGTTGAATTGCAAAGGGAAACTTGGTTTCCTCAAAAACTACATGTCTAGAGATGTAGGATCTGCCAAGAGTTGGATCATAACATACATAGCCCTTGTGTGAGTTGTTGTATCCAAGAAAGATGCATTGCCTGGAGCGATATTGTAGCTTGTTTTTGTTATAAGGCCGTAACCAAGGAAAACATGCACATTCGAATATTATGAGAAATAAAAGATCTAGATCTTTGTGATATAACACTTGAAATGGAGATTTATTCCCAAGTACCAATGTAGGCATTCTGTTAATTAAGAACACGGCCATTTCAAAGGCGGCTGGCCAAAAAATAAGGGGGACTGAACCACGAGCCATAAGAGCAAGGCCTGTTTCTACTATATGTCTATGCTTCGTTTCTGTTCTCCCATTCTGTTCAGAATTATGTGGGCATGAATACTGATGAGATATACCATTCTCTTTAAAAAAAAATGATCAAAATATTCATATTCCTTGGCACAATCAAATAATAATAATAAAATTGCTTGAATACTAAAATTGCATCAGAACGACGTACAAGTCGAAAAATCCATGTAAATTTGATATAATAATCCAAGAAAGAAATATAATAACTGTAACCTTGCGTAGATGGTGACGGAAAGGGGCCCCAAATATCAGAGTGCAATAATTAGAATAAAAATACTGCCCTTGATCTATTCAACTTGAAAGGCAATTTATGCGATTTTCCCATATGGCATGGGACACACAAAATTGGTAAAATAGATGAAGGGTGCAGGCCCGAACTGCAAAAGAGAGAGTCCAAAGTTCTCTTCGACGGATGCCCTAATCTGTCATGCCACACTTCTTGAGACACACGTTCGCTGAGATGAACAGAGGGAGATGCGGATGGTGGATGGAAGCGATAGAGGCCAGCTTCAATTGATCCTTGAAGTAGAACAGTCCCCGTTTTAAGATCCTTCACAAAGCACGAACTTGGATGAAATTCCATATAAACATCATTATCACGTGTAAATTTACTCATAGAGAGCGAATTTTTAATAATAGAAGGAACATGTAGCACTTTAGATAAAGTAAAAATTTTAGAAGGCGTTGATAGAGAAACACTTCCAATATTTTTTATATGCAAACCTGAACCATTACCAATGTGAAGCTGATCAATACCATGGTAAGGCATTGTTGTATCCATGTGGGTTACATTGGACGTAACATGATGAGTGGCACTTGAGTCAGGGTACCAAGAAAGATCAAATGAAGCTGTGGGTCCTGCCAAGAAAGCTTCTGGAGAAGAATTCAGTTTGGAGGCATTGTCACCTGGTGCATAGCGAAAATAACATTGCACCGCTGTATGATTAGTTTTGTTGCAAATTTGACAAGCAACCATAAGGGTAGGTAGGAGAGGTGGAAGATGTTTTGCATGTCGACCATAAGTGTAGTAACCTTGAGCTCGTCCTCTACCATAGTTGTGAAAGGGGCCACGATTTCAATTAGTGGGTGGGGGGTTGATCTGGTAGATAGATTAACTTCTGATGAAGGCAAGTCAAATTGTTGTCTTGTTTGATCTTTGAAGATTTCTTGATTCAGTAAAAAGCCTATGAAATCATCAAGGGAAAGAGGGTCAAGACGGGAGGTAATTGAGGTGGCAAAGGATTCATATTCATGGCTTAGGCCACGAAGCATTGTGAGGATAATATCTGCATCAGAAAGTGAGTGAGCAGCGGCGGCAAGATGATCAACAATAGATTTAATATTCTGAACATATTCGGCCATAGAAGAGTGGCCTTTGCGAATTTGCAAAAGTTAGTATTTCAATTGCATTATTCGAGCTTGAGATTGGGAGGCATAAGTCCGTTCAAGGGAATTCCAAGCAGCAGAAGTGGTGAGACCAACGATTTGAGAAAGAACACTTTCAAAAAGGGAGGAGATGATCCAAGATAAGATCATCTGATCTTGCTTGCGCCATTGAGAATATGCAGGGTTAGGAATGGAGGTTGATGTGGGTGATGTGGTGAAGGGATTGGGTATGGTTTGAGGAGGAGCTGGATTGGTTCCATCGACATGGCCATAAAGGTCATGTGCATGAAGTAGATGAAGAAATTGCGATTTCCAGAGGAGATAGTTGCTTCGATCAAGCTTTACATGTAGGAGAGAAACGATGTTGGTAGGTGAAATCAGAGAAGAAGCCATGGCAGTGGTGGAGCTGGTCCTGAGAATCGTGTAGACAGAGGTCAGAGGCTAAAAAACTGATACCAAGTTAGAATTTCATTTGAGAGAGTATTCTTCCACACTCAGATTAGTGAGTGAGAGATGTATATTAATATTATATGAATTACAATTCAAATATTTGAGTTTGAAATACAACTTGTTTACAATCAACAACTTGTTGATACTTTAACTATAACTCAAAACTCTTCTTGATCGGTTTAGATAAGATCAATCGACGATAGAGCTAGTTACGGTGGATTTGAATTTGAATTTGAATTCAATGACTTGTCCTCTACAGAAGGAAATTTCCACCACCGCACTTGGGGTTCGGAACTGAGAAGTTGGGAAGGAAAAGAGACAGATTTTTATTTGTAAGGGTTTTTCTCATGGAAGGATGAACCCAACTCGGGGACCTATTCCTGTAAATTTGGAATATATAATTCTATAAGAGTAAAATAATTTTTTTTTAATTTACACTTAATTCCCCGCTTCTTTATTCATGACCATTAGATTCATTGTTGTACATGTGTCAAGATCTTGACCATCCGTTGCATGCTGCAGTGGCAGCTGCAAATAAAAATCTTAACTAATTAATTAGTGGGAGAAAAATAAGGTGATTTGTTGCACACTCAGCCAAAAGATTTACACGGGCGTTCAGCTACCACATTCCCTTTAAATAATTATATAAAGTTATCACATTCCCTTAATTATTATTATTTTTTAAAAGGCCAAGCAATAACAACAAATCTCTTCATTTAATTGTTGTGAGCCATGCATATTTTACACATGATTGGCATGAGATTTATCTGTAAAAACTCCCTACACCACAAAATTGCACTTGGTTACAATCTTTTTCTTAATTAGTGCTCTTCATTCTGATCTAGACTCAAAGTGTTACCCCCTCTATTTATTTATTTTGTCAGTAAAAGTTCTATTTTGTTTTAAGGGCAGTATAATTCAAGTAAAATTCAAAAAATAATGTTAAGGCATTGGAGTAAACCAACAATTATAAGGTAAGTACATAAATTTTCTTCTACAAAAATGTACCCACATATAAAATGAATTCTTTTTTTAATTTTAAAATAACCTGAAAATCACATTTTCAGTTTTTCTGAGAAAATCTTTTACTAACAATGGTAGAGTAATAAGCGTAGAGAAATAAGACTTAAAGGTACTTATTTAAAAAGAACTTGAATGCAGGAAACTAAAAACTATGATTTTAAGTATATTAAGGCTACTGTATGATTTTTGAGTAATTTCTGATATAAAAGAATTGGAATTTGAAATTCTCAGGGGTGATGTATTTGGGATGGAGGAACCTGAAGAGGAGGTCAGCAGGACTTTTCAGCTTTAAAATAATATGATGCCTAGTTCAACCATAAATGTTGTTATGTGAGCTCATGTCCGTTAAAGATACACAGCATAAATAAACAAAATAGATTCATTAATTTTTAGAATCCATTACAGATTCAAAGAGTTTTTTTTTTCTTCCTATCCTCTTAAACAAAAGTAAGCTTTGAAATAGATACCAAACATATAAAAATGATAAATTATTAGAATTTTAGGGTAAAGATGATATAAAAAATGATGGCTCATATGAAGACTCTGTAATACTAATCACCTCAGCAATGCAATTAGAAGCATTTCAAGTTCTTAAGGGTATTCTGCTAGTGTTAATAACATGGATTGTGCTAGTGCTCCTATGCTCATTTACATCATAAAAAATGTTCAGCACACATTAACTTACCAATATGTTGTGATCACTCATATACATTGTTTAGGCATCTTTTTTTGAAGTCATAATCTATAACATGTACCATAAACCATGAGCTATTAAATCAGTTGCATAATTACAATGTGAAATAGAAAGGTATGGTATCATCAAAGCTAGACTAGTCTCACTCTCGTAATAACCATACTAGATCCTAACCCACTACTACAATGTAAGAACCAAACTGTTAAACCATGACCATTTGGGTGGATAGCAGCGTGCCAACATCCGGACTTCAAGAAGACGGTGAGGTGGACCCAATTGAGATAGCCATATTGGAATTTGAGAGGAAGAGACACTCGATTCATCAGGTTCTAGGAGTTGAATTGCCAACTTTTCAAGAATGTGCATCACAAAGACGGCAGATTAAGTAATATAACATACTTGAGTATAGATTCACAAGGCAATTAGAATCCGATAGGGTTTGAATTGGCTGGTCCATCAAGTGGTTGATAGCTCTTCAATCACTTGGTCCAACCGGTCAAGAATAGACTTGTAAGTTCCAAAGTAGTTCGAGTATGGGACTACTGTTTCCCTAAATACCCCCTATTTGAAAACACTTTTTGGTCCAACTTGTGCTTTAGGAGTTCTTTCTCAAGCTCCCAACGGTAGAACCATGAAGTGCATAGAGTAGGCATGGTATGGATCTTAAACCATTAGGGAACTGACGCACCATTATAGATTTGCACAAGCTTTGCTTTGCCATTATTTTACAAGGTTATGGTGAGATTGTAGCTTTGACAATGTGCAATACAGTTCACTAGATCAAGGATGAGTAGTTCCAATGCAAAAAATATGGCATGTCTTGATAGTTGATAGTACTCAGAAATGGTCTCCCATCCAAAATATGTTTACTTATAATGAGTTTAATTACAATGCTCAAATTTTTAAGTCCATAGGGCTACTCAAATTTTCTCTATGTGAAGCCTCAGTTCCGCAAGTCTTTCCTTATCACCATTATGTGAATACTTTTTTCATGATATCTGCTTCTTAAACTTTGTCTCCCACTTCATTTTGTGGCTTGCATTCATACTCCTAGTCTTGCTTGCTGCTATTGCAAACTCCATATTGTGGGGGTGGGCAGTGGGTTGGGACTCATCAAATATGAAGATTCCGTCATGGAACGTGCAGGGGTAAATGGAAAATTCACTTTGAAGTGTATTTCCAAAATCCTAAGAAGACACAAGCCAAATCTCATATTTTTCTATGAGACCAAATGCAAAGATCATAAAGCCCTAGGTGACTCAAGTCTAAATTTTTTTTATGGCTTTTTTTTTTTGGTAAGAAGTTAATATTAGAAAAACTAGCTAAAACATAGAATCAAGATTATTTAATCTATGAAAGAAGAATTACAAATTGACAAAATCATGATAGAATTAAAATGCCTCGTTGAAGATATATTACAACCTGATAGAAATGATATAAAAGAAAAGGAAAGATCTAGCACCACTGAAGTAAAAGTGAAAGATGAAACCTGAAAATGAACACTTCAATATGAAACACGTTCGATGCCAAGGATCTCACAAGCAATCAGGGTGCTCACCCCAGCTGGATAGGTATACCATCACTTGGTATTTTGAGCTTCTGAAAAATTAAGATCCATTTTCCTGTGTGACCTTTAGATATTTATATTTCTAGGGTGGAGATGACTAGCCATAAAGTTCACCCTAAGTGAGATACTAGCCCACTAATGCTCATATCCAGAATTCCCTTAAAGCTTACCTTGATAATTACTAAAAATCCCCAAAAGAATTAGGGAACAAAATTACAAAACTGCCATTAAATAAAACAAAACAAAATTGGTTTGGCAAAAATAAGAAAAGAAAATAGATAAGTTTTTACTAATATATAAAAACAAATTTGCAAAATCATTTTATTGATAAATCATTTCAAAAGGCAGTCTGTAGGTATGCGTACACTTTTGTAATTGTCAAGTCACTAGCAATGGAGCACTAGTCACTAAAATCAACACTCAATGTACACATAATCTTTACATTAATGGATTTCATAGATTTAAAGTGTACTAACCATAGAGAGACTAGTCTTCATATTTCCCATAGTCTGAGCAATTTTAACTTGCAACCCTCAAACCCATCATAGTCCAACAATGTATATTTAGACAATAATACATTAGGATGGGTGTGCGGTCAAGTCAAGGACTACAAAGTGGTTCAAACCAGATGATCATTCATAAAATTAGTCCAACAATGCATATTTAGACAATAATACATTAGGCTTGGCAATCTCCAAAGGTAGGGGGAAATTTGTCAAGATAAGTGACAATCTCCAAAGGTAATAGAGATCAAGTTCTGCAAAGGTCAAACGACAAGTCTTTTGCAAGGTTAGATCTCTGAAGGGAAGATGTCAAGTTAAGGGGCAAATCTCCAGGGTTAACAGAGATTAAGTTCTGCACAGTCAAAAAGATAGATCTATAGCAATGTTAGATCTCCAAAGTGAAAGATTGCGAAGGTAAGGGACAAACTTTCAAAGGAGTAGAAGATTGCGAAGGTAAGGGACAAACTTTCAAAGGGAACAAAGATCAAATTCTGCATAATGAAGTCTACATGAAAGGCTTTGAATTGTAGACATCTTCAATCTCCCCCTCACGTGTAGCGTTACACGTGGGAAGATAAAAACAAAGGAAATTCCAATGGGGAAACTTGGAAAGGAAGAAATTGTAATGGTAAGATAAAAGTATCAGGAAAACAAATCTAGAGAAAATGACAAAATTTGAAAGGGGGTTGACCGAGCCTACGGTGCCTCTAATGAAGGTCTGATATTACCGAATGGACTGGTTTAGAAGATGTAGTCAAAGCAGAAGTAGATCCTCCAATTGGCTCGAGCAAATAAAGTCCATTTACCACGACCAATCTCCTTCCCCAGATCCTGAAGTAGCTAGGTAGGAGTTGGTAGGGGTAGTAGAGGAAGCAGTGGTTGAGGCTGTACCGGCAGTAGAAGACTGCATAATACGTCGCAGAGTAGCAAACTCCTTCTGCAAAAAACCAACGTCTGCAGAGGGTGTAGTGGAAACTGTTTCAAAAAGATTAGCCCTCTTGTTTTCCCTGTCTTTGTGCTCGTTTTTGCTCAAAATCAGCAGGCTTCCCATGCAGTTTCCAACAATTTTCCTTGGTATGATATGGTTTGTGACAGTGCTCACACTTGACAATCTCCTTAGCCGGATCAGATTTAGTGCGAACAGACTGTAAAGCTGATTTCTCCATAATAGGAGTATGAAGCATGACTAATCGACGACTTTCCTCACACTGAACAAGAGCATAAGACTGTTCTAGTGTAGGAAAGGGAGAACGACTTAAGACTTGCACTCTGATCTGATCGTACTCTACGTTCAAGAAGTCATATACTCGAATCTTATCAATGTACTTCTTATATGTCGCCACATCATCTGGATTAGTGGGGTGATAATCCCCATAATGATCCAACTCTTGCCAAAGAGATCGCAACTCAGCATAATAGTGAGCCACAGTTAGTTCCTTTTGGGTAGTCTCATGAAGCTTCTTTCGTAGCTCATAAACCTGTGCATCATTCCCCAACTGTTTATATGTTTCAGTAGTAGCCTTCCAGATTTGGGCTGCAGTATCAAGTAATAGGTAACCCCGGGCAATATTTGGATGCATGGAATTCAAAAGGAATGACATAATAAGAGAGTCGTTTGATATCCATTTATCCTGTAAAACACCTGCGGTAGTGGGTTTGATAGTAGTGCTCGTAATGTATCCAACTAGTCCTCTTCCAGCAATAGTCAGGTAAGCAGATCGAGACCAGATCAAGTAATTTGTGCCGTCAAATCTTACCGAAAGAGAATGAAAAGTGGAAAAATATTCGGATCAGTGGGAGCAGTAGTAGTATCATCAATAGTTGTCATGTTGACAAAATTATCTGCCGTTCTTCAGTTTTCACCATTTCGAAGTAACAGAAATGTCGCAGAATGCAATAGCCAAACAACCCAAACAGATCTACCTCTCTTTTTTTCTTTCTTTCTTTCTTTCTTTTTTTTTTTTTTTTTTTTTTTTTAGTAATGACAAATATGTCCTTGAAAAAACGGAATTTGCAAATAAATCTCAGAACTTATACAAATTTACATATAAGTCCCTGTAAAGCAAATTTACCAAAATAACTCAAAACTTGAATTCAAAACTTAAATTCAAAAATTGAATTCAAAAACTTGAATTCCCCTGTAAAGCAAATTTACCAAAATAACCCTCAAAACTTGAATTCAAAACTTAAATTCAAAAATTGAATTAAAAAACTTGAATTCAAAAATCAAATTCAAACCATAACAGATCCGTTATGGTCTTTCACAGGCTTAAGGAGAACAGCCCCAGTCGAAGAACCTTAATAGCAGAACCCCAATTGAAGGTTTCAGATGACTAACCAAGCTTCAAAATCGCAAGCTTCAGATGAAGAATCGGACGAGTAAAAAAATTGCAGAGCTTGAAGCCGAAGTTGTTGCAGAAGCAGCGGAAGTTGCTGATTTCTTCTTCTCTTCTTCTCTTCTTCTTTCCTCTGTTTTCTGTTCTTATTCATTGAATCGAGACGGAACAGAATCGTCTTCTTCTTTCTTTTTTTCTTTTTTTTTCTGTTTTAGTTGGCGACCAAGATGGTACTGAAAAACTGCCTAGAACTGAAGATTGGCAATGGGTTTGAAAAAAAATCAGAAGAAGAAGAAGGTAGGTCGCTTCCCAAATCGAATTTAGGTTCTGATGCCATGTTGAAATACAATGTTTGGCAGAATGGCTTATTGATCCATGATCTCAAGCCCTTTATTTATAATAAAGTGGAAAGTAGACTATTACAAGGAATAGAAGTTTACATGAATGCAAACTCTAATTTAATTCCTATACAAACTCTTATTAGACTCCTAATAGAATCCAACAGAGGGGGCAAGACAAAAACAACAAAGGGGGGCAAACCAGGAGAACAACCAAAAAAAAATTAAAAAAAAAAAAAAAAAAAAAAAAAAAAAAAAAAAAAAAAAAAAAAAAAAAATCCCCAAAAAAAAAAAAAAAAATTTAAAAAGTGTCAATGGGGGTTGTGGGTGTAAAAAAAAGAGTTGTGGGGCCCAAAAATTTTTATTTTTTTTTTTTTTTTAAAAAAAAAAACACCAATCCATTACATGTTTTTCAAATACACCAAAAGGCAAACCTTTTGTGAAGGAATCAGCCAAGTTTGACTTAGATGGCACTCTCTCAACAACAACTTCTTGCTTTGTAATCACATCACGAATATAGTGATATTGACCTTCTATATGCTTGGCCCGAGAATGACACTTTGGATATTTTGTGATAGCAATTGCAAAATTATTGTTACACAAAATTGGAATAGATTTCTTTAAACAATCCACTATCAATAATTCAAACAAAAACTTTCGAAGATAAACACCTTCTTTGGTAGCTGCATTTAAAGAATATATTCAGCTTCCATTGTTGATTGAGCAACACATTCTTGTTTCTTTCTTTTCCAAGTAATAGCACCACCACCCAAAGTGGACATATAGCCAGAGGTAGATTTTTTGTGTTGATAGCAAAAAATCTAAATATCCAATGAGGTCAAGCTTATCAGAATGATAAGCCAATCTAAAACCTTTTGTTCGCTTAAGATACATCATTATCCATTGCACACCAACCCAATGCATTCTCCCAAGATTACTTTGGAAACGACTGATCATGCCAACTGCAAATGCTATGTTTGGATGAGTACAACTCATTGTATACATCAAGCTTCCAACAATAGATGCATAAAGAAATAATGAATAATTCAATTTTGCATTCTTAGACTTAAGACTGTCTTCCTTAGAAAGAGGTCTAACATAGTTATAAGGAATTTTTCCATCCAAGCACTTAGTCATATGAAACCTACAAGGTATTAATATACTTCTCTTGAGATAAACTAAAAGTTCTATTTTGATGATCTCGCTTAATTTTGATACCCAAAATATATGAGGCTTCATCCGAATCTTTCATTTCAAATATATCAAACAACCACTGTTTAATTTTCACCAATATAGCAAAATCATTTCTAGCAAGCAAAATGTCATCAACATAAAGAGTAAGAAATGTAACATTTTCTCCATTTTCCTTCATATAAATGCAAGCTTCAGTAGTGTTTTGGATAAAACCAATACTAGTAACTGCAATATGAAACCTTAAATTCCATTGCCTTGAACCATAAATTGATTTATCTAATTTGCATACTTTTTCTTTATTTCCTTTCAAAACAAAACCTTCAGGTTGTTCCATGAAAATGTCTTCATCAATATTCCCATTCAAAAGGGTTATATTCAGGGGTTTATCAACTAACTTCCACACACCATTCTTATTCATAGAATCAATTTTATCTTGCATAGTAGTAATCCAATGATGACAATCAATATCTGACATAGCTTGAGAATAGGTCATTGGATCTTCAACAACTTCATTTATACTAACTCTTTCAAAAGTTTCACCTAAATAAACATAATATTCTAACATATTAGGAGCTTTAGAAATCCTTTCACTTCTTCTAATTGGATGAATAGATTCCTTACGATTCTTTGGACTTCATGAAACAATAGGATCAAGGGACTCACCACCCAAATAGTTTTGGTGACAATCATCACCTTCTTCCAACTCTTCCAAAACTCTCTTGTTAGAATCAAAATTGTTCCCACTATCAAAACGATCTTCTAAAAAAAGATAATGTTCCTGCTTTCAATTATAATTTGATTTTCAGGATCATATAACCTATAACTTTTGGAGAGATGAGGATACCCTACCATGACACACTTTCTAGTTTTGGATAGCAACTTGTTCCTATTAGGATCAGGAGTGAGAACATGACCAATGTACCCCACACTCGAATGTGAGCAATATTGGCTTCTTTTCCATAAAAGGACTTATATGGTGTAGAATCTATAGCTTTGGTGGGAACTCTATTTAGTATATGTATAACAGTATATATAGCTTCTCCCAAAAAATAAGTAGGCAAATTAGCTCTAGCCATCATAGATCTAACCATATCAAGCAAAGTTCTATTACGTCTTTTTGCAATACCATTAGCTTTTGGGGTATAAGGAGGAGTTCTAAAAATGTTTAATGCCACTTTCTTCACATTACTTCTCAAATTTATCAGATAGATATTCTCCACCTCTATCTGAATGAATTGACTTAATCACTTCTCCTATCGATTCTTCAATTTCAAGTCGAAATGTTTTTGAAAAGTCTCAAGCTTTGGATTTATGTTTAATAAGATCTACAAAGCCAAATCTAAAAAAATCATCAGTGGAAGTAATGAAGTAACAAATGCCTCCTCTTGCAATGATGTTCTTAGGTCCCCTTACATCAGTATGCACTTTTTCTAAAATATAGGAACACCTTTCACCTTTCTTATAAGATTTCTTAATCATTTTTCCAGAAATGCAACTTTCACAGGTTGGAAACTTCTCTAGAGACACTCTACTCAATACTCCAGACTTAATTCATTTTCCAATTCTATCCACACTGATGTGTCCTAGCCTCATAAGCCAAAGATATGTGATATTAGATTTAACAGAAACATCCACATTGCATACAATATTACCACATAATTGCACTTGATACCTATTGTTGTTTCTAAAGCCATGTAACACAACTTTACCATCTTTATGCATTAAGAATTTCCTATTTCCAAAATAAAATTCATAACCAAATTTCTCCAACATTGAAATAGATAACAAGTTTTTCCTTATACTAGGAGCATATAAACAGTCAACTAAATTAAAGAATGTTCCATCATTCAACTTTAGCTCAAAAACTCAAACTCCTTCCATTGATGCTTTATCGTCATTTCCCATATAGATATAACTCCTCCCATCATTTATTCTCTTTAGTTCCTTGAACCCCTTGAGGTTGTTTACCATTAGATCTCAGAAAAGAGTAACATTGAGACATTTTATGTCCAGGCATCTTGCAAAAATAGCATACAATTTGCCTTGACTTAAATTCAATGTCATGTCTCACATTAATTCTCTTATTCTTTTGCCAATCATGCCTCTTGTTGTTAAGCCTCTTTTTCTTTTGGTATTTCTTTGAATTATTGGGCTTATCAACATTTTATTCAACAGCATGAATTACAAATTCTTTCTTCCTCAATTTGGCATCTTCATGACCAGTCACCTTGGATAACAGATCATCTACAGTCCAACTTAACCCAGACACAAAATAGATTTGTCTCACAGTTTCATAAGAATCAAAAAAAGAAGATAAGATTGTAGAAATCTTAGTTTTATCATCAACTGGTCTTCCCTACAAAGCTAATTCATCAGTTACTGCAATCATACTATTTACATGTTCTCTAGCATTTCCATCTTCATATAATTTAGTTCTGATAAATTTATCCCACAAACCCTCAATGTGTTGGCTAGATTTCTTACCAAGCTTCAATTCAAGACTATCTAAAATAGCCTTAGCAGAGGGACTATTCATATAATCCACCATAAGAGAATTTGTTATATAACCCAACATCAAATATTTCACTTTATTATCAACCTCAATCCAGAACTTATAAACAGCCTTTGCAGTCTTAGAAGATTGGGCACCAAGCATAGCAGGACAATTCTCTTTAATACTGTTGGTAATACTCCAATTAGTTCAATTCAATTAATTGAAGGGGGAAAAATCCTTTCGGGGTTTCGTTTCCTTTTTTTGGGTTTTTGGGGGGGGGGGTGGGGTGGGGGGTTCTTTTTCTTCTTCTAATTTTTTTTTTTTGGGTGTTTGATTAAAAAGGAGGTAGGGTGGTTTTTTTTTTTTATTGTTGGTGTGGGGGGAGAAGGGGGTGGGGAGGTGTTTAAGGGAAGTGGGGTTTTTTTTTTTTTTTTTTTTTTTGTTTGTGTTTTTGGGGGGGGGGGGGGGGGGGGGGGGGGGGGATGAACACATTTATGTGTGAAATCTTAAGGCATAAAGCATGCATTTTATACACTTAGAATGGAGTTACCTTGGGTTTTATGTTGTTTTTGCAGATTTTAGGACTTTTCAAGACTTAAGCAAATATTTGGAGTTTTGGGCTTGAATCATGCTATTTTACTCGTCAAGAAGTCCATTCAAATTCTCAAATGCGAAAATGGGCCTGATCTGGAGCATGATGGGCTAGAGATGTGTGATTACGGGCCAACTCCGAAATATTGAAGAGATAAAGAAGGCAAATTTGATCTACGGCTGAGATTTTAAATCAAATCTACAGAGATATTATTGAGAGAGTCCAGATGGAAAAGAGTCATTGCATACCTCAATATCTTATTTTCTATTTAGGATTTGATTAAAGAAAGAAAAAGAGGAAAAAGAATTATATTCAGATAAGGATGAAGCAAAAATCCCGTTTTTGAATGCCTCAGTCCAGTTTCGATCAAACCCTTCATCGAACGGTCATCCGATGTCCGATCGTGCTGATTTTTGGAGGAGAGCTTCACGACTACTTAAACCTCAAATCCAACGGTGGGATTATGCATCTGATCTCTCTAAGTCGGCGCGATTAGTACGTCAAAACCCTAATTGGATGAGTCAGATAGAAACCCTGAGTTTTATTCAAATTCAGCCGTGCTTCATATCTCATGTAAACTCTATAAAAGGAGAGCCTACTCCATCAAAGGAGAACGTGTCTTAGAGCTTAGTAGAAGCATTCTTTCTTCTCTCTTCAGTTTATTTATGTTTTCTCTAGTTTTCTTTGCTTGCATTAGTGAGATTTAAATTTCTAGATTCAATGTTTAGGTTTAATCTTTTTATGTAATGCAATTCAAGTTCAAGCTTCAAGTTCAAGATTCAATTTTTTTAGATTCGTTTTTCTCTGGGTCTAGCAATTGCAGATTTAGATCATTCTAGATCTAGATCTGGTTGTTAGGGTTGGTTGAGATTCGAATCGTTTGTTCAATTCGCAAGTAAGTAACCTTCTTTATTAATCTTCTCTCCTCCCTCCATTCCCGCTTCTATCTACCCCTCTATATTCTTAATTTAGGATTTACTTTCAGCATCATTATTTATTGTTCTGCCTATTCATTCATAATCTCGGACCACATAACCGGAGCAAGCCTACGATCGTGCCTCTGCTTCTGGTGACGGGTGGTGTTGCATCTGCATTTTAGTTATTTCCTTTTCCTTTTATTGCTTTGTTTATTGCTTTGTTATTTACTTTCTGTTATTTACTTTCTGCCTATTCATTCATAATCTCGGACCACATAACCGGAGCAAGCCTACAGTCGTGCCTCCGCTTCTGGTGACGGGTGGTGTTGCATCTGCATTTTCCTGTCTTTTATTTATGCATTGATTGTGTTTAATTTATTGTTCGTTTCAATTCGATTGCATTAGATATATAGATTAGGATCGTTTAGTTTAGTTAATTAGTTAACAAAAAAATTGAATCATTCCACTCTCGCATTACTATTAAGAAGTTCAAATTATAAGTGGCATATCTCCCTGAGATCGACCCGTTAGCTACACGATACCGTGCGCTTGCGGTTACTTTTAAAATTCACAAACAAGTTTTTGGCGCCGTTGCCGGGGAGGTATTAGTCCACTTTGTTTTTCTAATTCTTAGGTAAATCGAAGTGATTTAAAAAAAAAAAAAATAAAATTCAAAGATATTACTCTTAACTTGAGTAGAAACAAAAACGTATAGTAGTCCCCACTCTACTGCAGAATCCCCAGGATTCGATTGTAGGTGGCTCCGAAGACTATACGGATTCCCTTGCTGTCAAACCTATAAGCGCTCAGCTATACGGCAACCTTACAGCTTTGGAATCATTGTTTCAATCTTTGCGGTGGGAAATTCACTATTTTCCTTTTTGTTTTTGTTATTTTCTTTCTTTTATTCTTTAGTTAATTTATTTTTATAAAAAAAAAAAAAAAAAAAAAATCCTTTCTTAGGGAGCCATTAATTGCATTAGGGAGTTAGTACATGTGTGTCTGGACTCGTGATTCTACAAATAGAATTGTCCGAGTGTCTAACTTGACCATGGAAGGTCTACCTCCACCACCTCCACCTAAGAGTCTTAGGGATAGATTTTATCCTACCCGATCTGCACAACCTTCTTGTATACGTTTACCTGAAGTGAGGGGTAATAATTTTGAGCTCAAATCTCATTATCTATCTATGTTACCCCAATTTCATGGGCTACCTGATCAAGATGCATATTTGTTCCTTAGGGAGTTTGAGGAGGTTTGTGTCCTTATGAAGGTACAACAGCTCACCGATGATCTTTGTAAGACTAAGATTCATTACATTTGCATTAAAGGATCAAGCTAAAAAGTGGCTTTATAGCTTACCTAGGGATAGCATTATCACATGGGAACAATTCACTGTCCTATTCTTGAAGAAATTCTTTCCTTTCTCTAAGACGAATAAAATAAGAAATGATATTCTTCAATTTCGTCAGAAACCCAATGAGTCCTTTGCTAAGGTAATGGAGAGGTTTCAAAGCCTTCTCCAAGAATGCCCTCACCATGGTATAGAATTGTGGCATTTATGCCAAATAATTTATGAGGGTATCGATTATCAAACAAAGCAACTTTTGGAATCAATGTGCCCCACAGGATTTACATCATTCATCGATGATTCCGAAGCTTGGAATTTTCTTTTAGACCTAGCAGATAAAACTAGAGAATGGGAGTCAACCCAAGAATCTGAAAGGACTAGTAGGGGATATTTTGTTGATAGCCAAGTCCATAAGGAAGTACAAATAGATAACATTTTGAAAAAGTTAGAAACTTTGGTAGTTAAAGCTGCACCACCAAGTCAAGCACATTTTATTGACAAATCTATTGCTATGTGTGCATGGTGTCAATCTCCTACACATGTAATTGAGGAATGCCCTAGCTATTCTGGAGGCCAACATGAAAATGTCAGTGCGATGTTTCCAAACCCGTACAGTAACACGTACAATCCTGGGTGGAAGAATCATCCTAACTTTTCATGGTCTCAAGGGCAAAACCAAAATGGATTAAACAATTATTCCACACAAAATCAATTTGGTGCCCCTCAAAAGCAAAATGCCCAATTTTCTCATTATCCAAATGTCCAGTTCCCTCAAGCCCCAAATTTCCAGAATGCCAATTTAGCTAGACCTATCAATCCACCTATTGTGCCTTATATGCCTCACATTGCACAAAATCAATCATCACCAGGTTTCAACAGAGGTAACAATCCAGAGTTTTCTCGTCTCTCTTCCTTAGAGAAGAATATGGAAGTACTTTCCAAAGCACCTTCATGACTTCTATGCATAATATGGAAAAACAAATTTCCACTCTTGCAAGTGCTTTATCTGAGCGAGAAAAAGGTAAAATGCCTAGCCAACCTGAGTTAAATCCTAGGATTCAGATTCAACAAAGACCACAAAATCAAGTCAACCAAGTTGAATCCTCCCATTCTTCTTTAGCTTCAATTAATTCTGTGTCTGCATTGAGAAGTGGGAAAGGGTATTTAACAGGTGAGTCACATATTAATGAAAAGAGTGAGATTAGTGACCACTGTGATGAGGAGAATGTTCAAGTATCTCTTAATGAGGGTTTGTCCTGAGAAACCCATAGAAGTTGAGGATGAGCTAGTTGCTTTAGCAAGTACCTAAGTTTGGTGAACCACTATCGAAACTATGAGAAAAGAGCAAATTTCAAATGAGAGTCCTTATGTTCCTAAGGCTCCTTATCCTAGTCGTCTAGTAAATAAGAAGAAGAGCGCAACTATGGAGAAAATTTTTGATGTCTTCAAAAAGATAGAAGTGAATATCCCTCTTTTGGATGTCATATCTCAGATCCCCGCCTATGCAAAAGTGTTGAAAGATTTATGCACTCATAAAAGAATCACTAGCATTCCCAAAAAGGCGTTCTTGGCAGGTAACATTAGTTCCATAATTACTCAACCTGTAGCAGCCAAGTATAAGGATCCAGGGAGCCCCACCATAGCTTGTGTCATAGGCAATACACACATTGAACATGCTTTACTTGATCTTGGTGCAAGTGTGAATCTTTTGCCTTACCATGTTTATAAGCAATTAGGGTTGGGAGAATTAAAAGCAACTAGAACTACTCTTCGGTTAGCGAGATAAGTCAATTAAGATTCCCAAAGGGATGGTTGAAGATGTTTTACTGAAAGTGGGAGAATTTATTTTTCCAGTTGATTTTATTGTGCTAGATACTAAACCATTTTCAATCAAAGATGAAATCCCAATAATTCTAGGAAGACCATTTTTGGCTACTAGTAATGCATTAATCAATTGTCGAAATGGTCTTTTACGGTTGTCTTTTGGAAATCGAACTGTGGAGTTTAATATGTTTAGGATAGGAAAACAACCACAAATAGAAGAAGAGATCAATATGCTTGAGGAATCTTTTGATTTTCCTAATGATGTGATTACCAACTTTGAGATTGATTTTGATTCTGAATTTCAAGAATGTATGGATATGTTGGATGATGATAGTGAAACTTTCTTTTCTGAAGTCTCAAATTTTCACACACCTTTAGAGCCTATTGAACCTCTATCCATCTCCATCTCTATCCCCAAGCCCTCAATAATTGAACCCCCCAGCTACAATTGAAAAAGTTGCTTTCTAATTTGAAATATGCTTTATTGGAACAAGATAATACTCTTTCTGTTATTGTTGTCTCTGATTTAACTTCTGACAAAGCAGAAGAGTTGATCACACTGTTGAATAATAATAGAGAAGCATTGGGTTGGTTTGTCACTCATATCAAAGGTCTAAGCTCTTCCATTGAACAATATCATATTCATCTTATGAAAGATGCAAAACCTTCTAGAGAACCTCAACGTATGATGATAATTTTTTTTAACATTGTGAATGTTTTTCTTGAGATCTTTAGAGATGATTTTTCGATTCACGGTTTTTCTTATTTGGAGTGCCTTCCCCATCATACATTGATATTGAAGATAAGACTAAAGCTTCCCATGATAAGCACATCTTGACTGAAAGGTATACCCCTCATTTGTCTTCTTTGTTTAGCATACATGCATTGAGGACATTGCATTACTTAAGTGTGGGGGGGGTATAGCTTCGTTGTAGATTTTAACTTTGACTTTTGGTTAGTATACATATTCTTTCAATTGCTATGATGTGTGAAATGAGAGTGATTTTGGTACCCATTGTGAACACATAAAAACCCTGTTGAGAGGAAGGTAACTTGTATATATGTTGAGATGAGACTTTCCTTAGAAAAATAAAAGGCCCTTAACTTAAGGCGTCGAACCATCTATGAGTTTTGTGGGTCCTTATTTCTTTGGCTAGAAGTTGAGATCAATTTTGTGTAGGGCATGACAAAAGAAGAAAAAAAGAAGAAGAAGAAGAAAAAAAAAAAAAAAAAAAAAGAGTAGAAAGTAAAAGTTGAATTCCTTGGAACTAGACAGGGCACTCCGACTCAGGAATCGAGGTGACTTGATCAAAACTCTTAGGAAGGAGATTATTGAAAAGAACTCTCGCATCACTGTCTATGTGGGCATATGCAAAGCAAAGCTACAAAGTAACTTGGGTTTCTGGTGTCTGCTCCACCATGTCATTCAAGCCAACTGTAGTGGAGTAATGTAGAGTTCACTACTCAAAGAAAAAAAAAAAAAGAGAAATAAATACAAGTGTCATCAATGCCTTGGTAAAATTGTTTGGTCAAAAATACTTCAAAACCTTAGTCATTGGTCCCCTTACTTTATGAGTGGTTTTGCTTAAAGGAGAGGTGTACTTGAAAGATATAAGGTGAGTCCTTGATTGAGATATATGCTAAGTCTCAAGAATCAATATGGGGTAATAAAGTTCAAGTGTGGGGGATCTTAAATCAATTGTGAGGAAAATTGTCATAGCTATTGATCTTGTATGAGTACTTACCAATTGTTAGAGTTGGAATTTGCAATGTTTTATTTTGAGCTAAAATTGGAATTTTGGATGTACATTCACTGCAAACATCCACGAGACAAAACTCGTCCTCTAGGGGTAACCTAGTGGTTTAAAGGCCTGTTGCACATGCTAAGTGTAACCGTGATTCCTACGAAAGTGAGTTAAGATTTATTTTGTTGCACTAGTTTCTTACCTGCATTTGTATTTTTCTTTAATTTTTGCTTGAGGACAAGCTTAGTCTAAGTGTGGGGGAATCTGATGAACACATTTATGTGTGAAATCTTAAGGCATAAAGCATGCATTTTATACACTTAGAATGGAGTTACCTTGGGTTTTATGTTGTTTTTGCAGATTTTAGGACTTTTCAAGACTTAAGCAAATATTTGGAGTTTTGGGCTTGAATCATGCTATTTTACTCGTCAAGAAGTCCATTCAAATTCTCAAATGCGAAAATGGGCCTGATCTGGAGCATGATGGGCTAGAGATGTGTGATTACGGGCCAACTCCGAAATATTGAAGAGATAAAGAAGGCAAATTTGATCTACGGCTGAGATTTTAAATCAAATCTACAGAGATATTATTGAGAGAGTCCAGATGGAAAAGAGTCATTGCATACCTCAATATCTTATTTTCTATTTAGGATTTGATTAAAGAAAGAAAAAGAGGAAAAATAATTATATTCAGATAAGGATGAAGCAAAAATCCCGTTTTTGAATGCCTCAGTCCAGTTTCGATCAAACCCTTCATCGAACGGTCATCCGATGTCCGATCGTGCTGATTTTTGGAGGAGAGCTTCACGACTACTTAAACCTCAAATCCAACGGTGGGATTATGCATCTGATCTCTCTAAGTCGGCGCGATTAGTACGTCAAAACCCTAATTGGATGAGTCAGATAGAAACCCTGAGTTTTATTCAAATTCAGCCGTGCTTCATATCTCATGTAAACTCTATAAAAGGAGAGCCTACTCCATCAAAGGAGAACGTGTCTTAGAGCTTAGTAGAAGCATTCTTTCTTCTCTCTTCAGTTTATTTATGTTTTCTCTAGTTTTCTTTGCTTGCATTAGTGAGATTTAAATTTCTAGATTCAATGTTTAGGTTTAATCTTTTTATGTAATGCAATTCAAGTTCAAGCTTCAAGTTCAAGATTCAATTTTTTTAGATTCGTTTTTTCTCTGGGTCTAGCAATTGCAGATTTAGATCATTCTAGATCTAGATCTGGTTGTTAGGGTTGGTTGAGATTCGAATCGTTTGTTCAATTCGCAAGTAAGTAACCTTCTTTATTAATCTTCTCTCCTCCCTCCATTCCCGCTTCTATCTACCCCTCTATATTCTTAATTTAGGATTTACTTTCAGCATTATATTATTGAGTTCTGCCTATTCATTCATAATCTCGGACCACATAACCGGAGCAAGCCTACGATCGTGCCTCCGCTTTCGGTGACGGGTGGTGTTGCATCTGCATTTTAGTTATTTCCTTTTCCTTTTATTGCTTTGTTTATTGCTTTGTTATTTACTTTCTGTTATTTACTTTCTGCCTATTCATTCATAATCTCGGACCACATAACCGGAGCAAGCCTACAGTCGTGCCTCTGCTTCTGGTGACGGGTGGTGTTGCATCTGCATTTTCCTGTCTTTTATTTATGCATTGATTGTGTTTAATTTATTGTTCGTTTCAATTCGATTGCATTAGATATATAGATTAGGATCGTTTAGTTTAATTAATTAGTTAACAAAAAAATTGAATCATTCCACTCTCGCATTACTATTAAGAAGTTCAAATTATAAGTGGCATATCTCCCTGAGATCGACCCGTTAGCTACACGATACCGTGCGCTTGCGGTTACTTTTAAAATTCACAAACAGGAGCCGCCTCCTTTTCTTTGAAAACTTACGTAATGTTAACACACTCACTTATGCGGTGGTTACCAAAATATATAACCTATTATGTAACCACCCTAATAATGAGTTTCTAAATTTGCCCTTGGGCATTTAATTTATTAATTATATTAATAAATTCCAACAACTCCCACTTGCACAAGGGCAAGTGTTAATCTTTCAATGTGTCCCAGACACACATGTATATCCCAGATATACACATTCAATCTCTCTGCTATGTATCCCAGATACATAGACCTCTTGTGTCCAGACAAACATGTATATCCCGGATATACATATTCAATCTCTCTGCCATGTATCCCTGATACATAGACCTCTTGTGTCCCAGACACACATGTATATCCCAGATATACATATATATTGATCTCTTCACTATGTATCCTAGATACATAGATCACTTGTGTCCCAAACACTAATATCCACGAGTCATACTGGCAAAATGGGTTGTGCGACAGGTGATATACCTGCACGCGTGAGCCCCAAACTAGAAACCTTCCTAGAAGGCCAGAATGGCACATCACTCAAAGAAACATATCAAATAAGCATTACTATAACACAGTGTCTTACGTTTATTCAAACTCACCAGACTGAAGTTATCTCGATCCCTCTGAGAGATCACCTTCTTGTCCTTAAAATGTTCACTACTGTAACACATACAGTTGGCGCCAGCAAACACTTTTAGGGTGCAGTTGAATCAAACCTTTCCTTTCGCCCCATACCATCACTACACTTAGGATTGACTCCTTTCCTGGTAGTGCCCCTTTAGGTCGAATCTATCATGACCATAGGTAACACCCCAAAGTAGCCACATCAATCCTTCGTTTCATGATGTCGTCGAAAGTCACTAAGAACACTAACGGACCATAATGTCCAGGACTCACACAATGAGAGGAGCAGGGATCCATCCTCTCATTTCCAATGATTGCTAAGCACACATAGTATGATATACGTGCTATGGTGGAGCATTCTATATACAATAGAATGCATGTCCATCTCAACACCATACAGGTCTTACTCCAGTCGAAACCCTCTTGCGCCTAACCCGAGTTTCTTTATTGTCACCACCCTGGCGCCACATAAAGTACTCGCACCTGGCTCCTATAGGCAACATGAATAGTGGGAACATTCATGTCGATTCTCTTCACTATAGAGAAACTCATCTTGATTCCAAATCAAGGTGACATCATGATTATGAATTGACCTACACAAAGTCAATCACAATCTGTCTCATCTTTGCTCGCCTCCAAGGCGCCAGAGGCGAATGCTCGTGTGAGTGAGCCATTCTCTTGCCTATTGACATATCTTGTTTTATGCTATAAGAACACAATCACACAGAAAGTGAATAAAATAAATGCTGGAATGAACTCATATTACTCAATAATAAGAAAGTCTCAGTACAAAAATAAGTCACAATCTACACAAGCCCAAGGATTTTACATGAGAAATAAAAACATCCTTGGCTATAGGTTTGGTAAGAGGGTTAGCTACCATCTGACTAGTAGATATGTGCTTAAGTACAACGTTCTTCCTTGATGTAATGTCTCTAACAAAGTGATATCTCAACTGTATATGTTTGGTCTTCCCATGATACTTGGGGTCCTTGACATAGCTAAGAGCTGTCGTACTATCACAGTAGACAAGGGCAGCCTCTTTGGATGTCATCACAATCCCAGTATGTCGAAGGCATCTCCTCAACCAAACAGCCTCTTGAACTGCAGTTGAGCATGCCACATACTTTGCTTCCATGGTCGAGAGGGATATACAAGCCTGCTTCTTGCTACACCGTAAAATGGCTTTGCCATTCAGCAAGAAAGCATATGCAGAGGTTGATTTGCGCTCATCGATGTCTCCAGCCCAGTCGGCATCACTATAGCCAACTAACCGCAAATCCGATCCTTGGTAACACAGCATGTAGTTACTCGTTCCTCTGAGATATCTCAATATCCTCTTGACTGCTTTCCAGTGCTCTATGCCCGGGTTTGATTGGTACCGACTAACCAAACCCACTCGCATAACAAATATCAGGCCTAGTACACATCATAGCATACATAAGGCTACCCACTGCACTGGAATATGGAACTCTTTCCATCTTGGTTTTCTCCTCTGGAGTCTTAGGACCCATATCAAGGCTCAAATGCAAACCCTTCTCCACTTGAGTATCAATTGGTTTGCAGTTGTGCATCTGGTATCTCGTTAAGACATTGTCAATATAGGTCTCTTGAGATAAACCCAGTAATCTCTTTTTCCTATTTCTGACAATCTTGACACCATGCACATAGCTTGCTTCACCCATGTCCTACATATCAAATACGGAGGACAACCATTTCTTAATGGTTTCCAATAGCTCCTTGCTATTGCTAGCCATAAGTATGTCATCTACGTACAGTGTCAGAATGACATAATTACTATCAGATCTCTTGGTGTAAACACAATGGTCTTCCTCAAGCATGGAAAACCATTTTCCATCATAGCTTGGTGGAAGCGCACATTCCACTGTCTAGATGCTTACTTTAAGCCATATATGGACTTCTTAAGCTTGCACACTTTGCGCTTAAGTTCATTAGTTTCAAAGCCTTGAGGTTGATCCATATAGATCTCTTCCTTAAGTTCTCCATTGAGAAAAGTAGTTTTTATATCCATCTGATAAAGCTCCAAGTCCAACTGAGCAACAATGGCTAGTATGAGGCGAATTGAGGCAAACCTAACCACAGGGGAAAAAGTTTCCTCATAATCAATGCCCTCTTGTTGGGTGTAGCCCTTAGCCACTAAACGAGCCTTGTATCTCTCAATAGATCCATCCGCCCATCTCTTGATCTTGAGAACCCACTTGTTCCCAATTGCCTTTCGGCCCGACGGCAAGTCAACCAAGTCCTAGACATGATTGACTTTCATCGACTCCAACTCTTCCTCTATTGCTTTCAACCATTCCTTTGAGCTTGACCCGCAAGAGCTTCCTGCACGCTCTTTGGGTCATGCCCATCGACTGAAGTCATCTCACAGTCAATCTCTTCATGAGTTACCATGTAGGCTTCATCCTCTTGCCAGCGCCCACTATGGCGCAAGTGCATGTCAGATTGCTCACCCTCTGAGGTAGCTATCACATCTGCACTCCCACTCCCACTAGGATCTTCTGGATGAACCCTAGGTTCATTATCCAAAATCTGAATCCCTGGAGTGACAAGACCACTATCTTATATTTCAAAGAATTATGATGATTCTTTGTTAACTCTTGAAAGAGATGGAAAATCATTCTCCATGAATGTTGCATCCTTAGACTCAAGTTCCATTCTCCTCTCACTCTCATCTAGTCCAATGAAGACATGGCCCTTTGAGGGTTCAGAATATCTCACAAAGATACACTTTCTTCCTTTGGGTTCAAGCTTTCCATATTGGTGAGAAGTAGAATGAACATATGCTGCACATCCCCATGCGCGCAAGTAACTCAAATTTGGCTTCCTTCTGGTCCACAACTCATATGGTGTGGAAGGAACCGATTTGGTTGGAACTTTATTGAGGATATAGGCCGCAGTCAACAAAGCATCTCCCCAATAAGAGATGGGTAGATTTGCCTCCGCCATCATGGATCTCACCATGTCTAGCAAGGTTCTATTCCTCCTCTCAGCAACCCCATTTTGCTGTGGAGTCCCCCGGAATAGTAAGTTGTCTAGATATCCCCTTTTCATCACATAACCCTTTGAACATATCGGAGAGATACTCTCTACCTCTATCGGTTCTAAGAGTTTTAATCCTTTTATCTAACTGATTCTCAATTAAGCTCATGAATTTCTTAAAACATTCTAGAGCTTCTGACTTATGAGAAATTAGATAAATGTCACCATACCGTGTATAGTCATCTATGAATGTGATGAAATAAGACTGTCCTTTTCTAGTATGCACATTCATGGGTCCACACACATCTGAATGGATAAGTTCTAAAGGAAGAGAGGCTCTCAAAGCCTTTTTAAATGGTTTTCTAGTTGCTTTTCCTGCTAGACATGACTCACAGGTGGGCAAATCAGATAGTGAACCTTGGCCTAAGAGACCTTCTATTGCCAACTTGTTCATCCTATCTAAGCCAATATGTCCTAGTCTAGCATGCCACAAATTAGAATCAATACACACAGTATTTTGGCAAACAAAAGCACAACTAGAATTAAATGAATAATCAATTGTATCCAATATAATGAAACCATTATTAAGAAAACCATAACCATAAACTATATCACCCAGATACAAACCAAAGAATTGTTTTCAAATACAACTCTAAAACCATGTCTTAAAAGATAAATAACAAAAACAAGATTTCGCCGAATGTCTGGAGCATACAGCACATCATGGAGTAACAGCGTCTGGCCACCTCCCAAAACTAATTTGCATGTGCCTATGCCATGAACCTCCACGCTTGAGTTGTTCCCCATTTTTATTCTTCTGCTTCCTCTTTGAATACGGCGGTATTCCACGAAGCTCGAGGGTTCCCTTGTTATGTGTTATGTCGCACCTGAATCAACAATCCACGAAGGATTTAGTTCAGCAAGCATAGTAGAACTTGTTACATAACAAGATGAGGTATAACACACAGTACATACCTCTTGCTCAGTGCAATCACAAGCAAAATGACTAGGCTTTCGGCACTTGAAGCAAATCAAAGCTGATTTCTTCTTGCCAGCACTAGTCCCCCTAGAACGCTTGGGGCCACTCTTGTTTTTGTTCCCACCCTGGTTACTTTGCTTGGACTGCTGAGGTTGAGCTTTCTCTCTCTTGCGCTTGAAGCCTGCACCCTTACTAGTGCTAGCTTCAACAGCAAATACATCAGTTTGAGGGGCATCGACCAACATCCGATCCTCATCAAGCTCAAGGTGCTTGGCAGCTTGATCAAAAGTATTGACCTCATCAGCATGAGTCAAGAAGATCTTCACATGCTCCCAAGTCTTTGGCAATGACCTGATGACTGTGGAGACTTGCTCCTCATCAGTCTTCTGGCACCCACATGCGCTCAACTCACTAATCATATTAGACATGATGGTTATATGCTGCCTCATGGTGTGACCCTTGCGCATCTTATAACCGTCAAAGGTGAGTCCGAGCTGGCGACCTCTTGTGGTGGAAGTCCCTCCATACTGGAACTTCACATCCTCCCACAAAGACTTTGCAGTCCTATGCTTCTCATAACGAAGCATCAAGTCATCCCTCATGGAGCTCAGGATTGTAATCCTAGCTACCCGATCTTTCCTCTTCCAAGCATTGTATGTATCAAGGTCCTTGCGATGCTATGTAGTGGTACCTTCCTCAGGTGGGTTCATGGTCTGGTTTATGGTCTCTAGCATATCCTGCTCTTCCAGGAGATATTGCCCCTTTCGATGCCAGAGGTCATAATTCCTCTCATTCAGCTTATCTCCTTTAGTGAGGTCAGCAACTATGCTCTTTGTAGCAGCCATTTATTCTAGAGATATTACATACAATAATGAGTTCAATAAATCTAGCATAAAACACAACTCATGCAACAACAAATCACACTAGCATAATCAACCTATGGGATAAGCACTTAAACCAAAAGAGATGCTAACAAACATTCAATCAAATTCTCATGCAAACCCACATAGACTTATACACTAGTTTCATTCTGTGCAAGAAACATGATTGATAGACCCATAAATAAAAAACAGTTTTATTAAAATAAAACATGCAATCATGTTAATGCTATGAGGCCCTCAATGCTCAAACATCACATAGATTGTGAGCCATTGATGTCCAGTAAATAGAAACACATTCAAAACTGGACAAAAAAACATTGTTTTTTCTGATTTTTTCATGAACGAAATTTTTTTCAAAAAACGGTAAAAACACGTTTTTTCACCCAAAAAAAAATCATCCAAAAACACAAAAAAAATCCAACAATAAATTTTAAACAAAATTAATTATCATGGATAATCAATTCATGCAAAAATTTACAAGGGAAATTCTCAAGGATCCTCCCATTCGGATCCGAACCCAAACATAAGGGTTTCCAAAAACCCTATCAATTCTCCCATGGGTTTCGTATTAAACCCTGGATTCTCCGTGGGTTTCCATAAACCCTTGATCCTCCCATTGGATCCATACAATGAAATTAAACAATGGGGAGGAACAAAGAACCGTGGGAACCAATGGCTTTGATGCTAATGTTGGTAATACTCCAATTAGTTCAATTCAATTAATTGAAGGGGGAAAGATTCCTTACCTGGATTCGTTTTCCCTTTTGTGAAGTATTCGCAGCAGAAGTAAATTTGTATCCACATTCTCGTTACACCACCAAATCTCTACCGGGATGATTCCACAATCACAAAGAAAGGGAAGTATTTCCACAACCCAAATGCCGTGTGAAAAAAAGATGGATGAGAAATCTAAGGCAAAGGAAGGAAACCTCCACTAGGTTTCTCCTTCCTGCATTTCTTGGAAAGAGGGAGAGAGATGGGAGCCGCCTCCTTTTCTTTGAAAACTTACGTAATGTTAACACACTCACTTATGCGGTGGTTACCAAAATATATAACCCTATTTTGTAACCGCCCTAATAGTGATTTTCCAAATTTGCCCTTGGGCTTAAAATTATTAATTATATTAATAAATTCCCACAAATACAAACAAAGTAAATTGTAGGATCCAAAAAACAAGTCAATTCTATGCTTCCACTCAACATAATTGAGTCCAGTAAAGATGCAATTTTTCATGATATCAGCCATATTTAGAGAGCTAGAATAATCGGCAATCTGTTATATAACACGTAACATAATAAGGAGACCATGACCCACTTGCACTAACATTCACATTGGACATATGTGGCAATCACAAGTCCTTAAATGTCTCAATTTTTCCCGTATCCAATGGGCGTAATTGAAAAATTCAATAATCCAAAAACCACATCAATGCAAAATTTTAAACATAATCCATGTGATTAACCGATGGGCATAAGGGAAAAACAAAACTCTTTTTTTTTTTTTTTATTATCATTCATTCATGTCTTATTTGATGGGCGTCGACATAATCCATGTGATTAACCGATGGGTGTCATCATGTCTAAGCATTGGACAATCGACAAACTTACAGAATTCATATATCTAAATGCTCAAACCCATGCTCCCACTGAAAGTAGTCAATACAACAATTTAGAAATCAAATATGGTTTATGATTTCATTAAAAATTGAAGTAGAAATAAGGTAAATCTCAGTTTATACAAAAGAATTAATATAAACAAAAAATTAGGAATATCATGGCTTGAGTCATTCACATAAATATGGCTTAAAGCCAATATCAATTTGGCTTGAGCCAATTAATCTTGATGGCTTGGCTTGACTCAAGCCAAGAAGGTGGCTTGGCAATTAAGAGTCAAGTATGGTGAATACGTAATAGAGAAGTAATCTTTCATTTCTCAAGAAAGGAAGAAATTTTTCACTAAACAATTATTTTCAAATTCTAAGAGAGCATTTATTACACTAAATGATAAAACATTGAATCAACACAATTTTTCATCTACTCTTTCAAACTCCCATACGTATGACTCTTGGGTTCTCTCTTTTAACCAACAAACAAAACCCAAAGGACAAAACAATTTAACTTTGGATCAAAACAAGGAATCTTTCAAGGAATCTTTCAAAGTTAAACAAGAACAGTGCATATAAAAATAAAGAAATCTATGCAGAGCCATCATGCTTCTGCTATTAGAAAAACCAGCTAAAACATATAATCAAGATTATTTAATCTATGAAAGAAGAAATTACAAATTGACAGAATCGTGATAGAATTAAAATACCTCTTTGAAGATATATTCCAACCTTATAGAAATGATATAAAAGAAAAGGAAAGATCTAGCACCACTGAAGCAAAAGTGAAGGATGAAACTTGAAGATGAACTCCTCAATAAGAAACACGTTTGATGCCAAGGATCTCACAAGCAATCAGGGTGTTCACCCTAGTTGGACAGGTATACCATCACTTGGTATTTTGAGCTTCTGAAAAATTAAAATCCCTTTGCCTATGTGACAGCCATAAAGTTCACCATAAGTGAGATGCTAGCCCACTAATGCTCATATCCAGAATGGCCTTAAAGCTTACCTTGACAATTACTAAAAATCCCCCAAAAGAATTAGGGAACAAAATTAAAGAACTGTCATTAAATAAAACAAAACAAAATTGGTTTTGGAAAAATTAGAAAAGAAAATAGATAAGTTTTTACTAATATATAAAAACAAGTTTGCAAAACTATTTTATCGATAAATCCTTTCAAAAGACAGACTGTAGGTACGCGTACACTTTTGTAATTGTCAAGTCTGACAATGAAGCAATAGTCACTAAGATCAACACTCAATGTACAAAAAATCTTTACATGGATGGACTCCATAGATTCAAAGTGTACTAATCATAGAGAGACTAGTCCTCATATCTCTCATAGTCTGAGCAATTTTAACTTACACCCCTCAAACCCATCATAGTCCAACAATGTATATTTAAACAATAATACATTATGATGGGTGCGGTCAAGTCAAGGACTACAAAGTGGTTCAAACCAAATGATCATCCATAAAATTAGTCCATACAATCCAATTGACCAAATAACCACATAAATCATCATAAACAATAAATGCCACATATAATTAAAATAACCTTACAAGTGTCCAATGTGAATGTACAAGTAATATAATGACATGTGTTGGGCCACATAATTCTTACAGTTAAAAACTTCATTCATAAACTTGAAAGGAAATACAAACACACACAAGAAGAAGAAGAAAAAAAGAAATACAAAAGATAGATGCATGAAAGCACAAGGTTCGATCCGAACCAAGGAATAGAAATTGACCAAGCTGTTGTACATGCAATAGACAGAGGTCATCCAAGCTAAAGGATGGGTCGAGCCTAATAAACCTTTAGATTAACGGTGTAACAACCACAACACCAATTAAGCACAATGGATAGATAAATGTATCCTCCACTAATGCCCAAAAAAGCGGAGATACACCATAAAGGTGGAGATAGACACGCCACAAGGGCAGAGATACAACACACCACAAGGGATGAGACAAAACACACCACAAGGGCAGAAATTCGGTTGTTGTAGCACTAGTATTGCGCAGAAGGTTGTTATTACGGTGGATCCGAAAGAGGATGAGTCCATCAGGCAAACAGGGATGGATCTCAATTCAAAAACTGCCATTTGTCAAAGCCACAAACACAAAGACCAGCAGTAGAAGGAGAAGACCTACAGAAGCTCACTACATCAGATCTTCCAGATCCGTAAAATGCACCACTAGAACTCGCATCAACCTAATTGGATTTTTTTCTTCTTCTTAACCGGAAGCTGAAATCGGTTAGAAAAAAATGCATAGAAACAAAGAAACAGGGAAGAAGTGGAGAACGATACAGAGAGGGAATCAATAGATAGAGGCGATGGGAGAAAAACGGGTTTTAAAGGGTGGTATCTAGTCCCCAATGTGAAAGGTAGATCGAAACTTAAGTATTACAGCTGAAAGAAATTAAGGAAACTATGAATTGTTCGAAAACTAAACATAATGAGTATCCATGTCCATCGAATAGTGTCTAGACTTAGATGTGTCCAACTCCAGCACGGGACACTCAACCTTCAAGATCTGGCTAATCTTAGTACGCACCGTCATCACACGGGTATGCTTCATTGTATTGCTCGTAGTCGCCAAAATCTTGGAAACCATACGAGTCACATGCCATGGCTTCGTAGTTCGGGATCTTGAAGTCATCAGTACCTGCAATACAATCTAAAGAAAAACATGTTCCCCGAAGGGTGAGCTCAAAAGAACCCAGCTAGTAGTTCAATTCACAATAAACAACTACAACAATCACAATCTCAATAGCAGAAATAACGCATAAATGCAAATGATATGAAACAATAAATGCAAGTATGTTTCTAACTCTATATATGCTGGTCTCTATTAGCAGATACGCATTAAGATATAACACCATACTCCTTTGGGTAGGTCTCAAATCACTCTCCCTCTCGGCTCTGATGCACGTCTTTTGGGTTCTCCGATGGTAATTGGGTCCTGCATCCATTTTGGACATTCCATGGCTGGAGTTTTGGTCAACACTACGGCTCAGCACCATTGGTCTGAGTACTGGCGCATGTCAAGGTTATACCTAGCCCAATGCAAGTCATCTACTGAGTCACATCTATTCGGTGCCTGATATCTCCCTTTCGTGCACTAGACATTCCGTCCCAGATGATAGCCTCCCTTCCATGCCTATGCAGTCAGTTCCGATATCTCCCTCCCTAGAGTCACCATCTCCTTCCCAGCTACGTAAACTCTTAACCCTATTGGTCATCCACATATAATAAACAAGAAACTCTCATGTCCTCTTATGGGTTGGTTACCGGTCTTGAGCGCCGATGAGCTCAAGTTTATTATGTGTGACCCTACTAGTGAATGGCCCCCACAATGTGAATTACGTCCTCTCATGGCTCTAATGCACATCTTCTTAGAATTCTCATTGCTATCAATGGGTCACTCGGTCTCAATTCCCCTTTCGATAGGGTCAGATATGATAGGGTTTCCCTAGCCAAACACTTCTAGACCAAACCTAGGTATGTCAACTAGTAGTTGAGGAAAGTGCTAAGGGACACCATAGGAATGCATACCATACCACCTCCATTGGTGTCCAATGACAAAAATGCTAAAAGGGCATTCCACAACCACTGGTCTCAATTCCCCTTCCGATAGGGTCAAATATGACATGGTTTCCCTAGCCAAACACTTCTAGACCAAACCTAGGTATGTCAACCAATAGTTGAGGAAAGTGCGAAGGGACACCATAGGAATGCGTCTCATACCACCTCCACTGGTGTCCAATGACAGAAATGCCAAAAGGGCATTCCCCATTCCACAACCACAACCTAGGCAATCACATCACATCATGATTCCATACATATCACAATATAGTCCAATTCACAATTCCATCATTCATAATCAATTCAAGTATGTAAATCACATCATGAATAGCCTATTGTAATTATAGAAATAAAACAATATAGAAAAAGTCCTAAAACAGTAGATAACATATGCATACAAGTTCTAACAACAAATAGAATGCAATAATGTCAATTGTGAGTGAATGTACTCACCTTGTGTTTGATTAGTAAACTCCAAGTAAGAGATCAAAGACCAAGTCCAAAACCATCAAAATAACCCTAAACAAACATGTAGAGAGTATAAGGAACAAACCCTAATGATTGAAGATGACACAAAGTCAAAACAAAGAAAAATTGTTGTCAAACACTCCTTTGGTTGATGGCCTTGGTCTATGGCATTGACCAAAGGTATGTTGTACGGGCAGAAAACTCCAAAATTGGTCGAGAACTCTTCAAACGACATCGGAACACTCCAAAATTAATAGGAAAATTCTAAAATAAAAAAACTAAGACTATCTATGATGATCTAAACATCAAACAAGTTCATTGGAATAGAAATCTAATAATTTCCTAATAGGCTTGATCTACGGATTTGCACGGAAAGACTAGAATGAATGGGGATTCATTCTAAAGATAAGAAAACAGTAGATCATGCTTAGAAGACAACCTAGGAATAGATCTAACATAGACTAGAATCAAACAACTCAAGTAAGAATAGATCATGGTCTCATGCTAGGTCAAAACACCGAAATCACACCCTATTGACTACGGAAAGAATAGAGTGAATGGGGATTCACTCCAAGACTATGAGGAATAGATATTTGGCCATTAAAGTAGTGTAAGACCTTCCTCACAATCAAAACAAAGAGTAAAAACAGTAGAGATAATAAATCAATCAATAGAGAACCAAATATTAACCTTGTAGAAGAAGAATCAATGGAGGACCTTCTCTTGGATGCTTGGAATCATCCTTGGGCTTTAGGAGGAGGCTCTAGGGTTCTTCTCACGTTCTCCAAAGTCTTAAAGGCAAAGTGGTGAGGTCTAATCCAAAGTTATATATATATATATAGGGCTCCAAAACCTAAAACTTCCCAAAATAGACAATTATGCCCCAAGGGAGGCTTTGGTCGATGGGATCTACCAAAGGAATCGACCAAAGGGTTCCCCTCTTAGTAATTGCTGAATTTTGGTCTTCAAAAGTCAAAATCACCACTTGGGGTCCTCAACCAACTTAAGGGTCCTACCTGACTTCATAGGACCTTCCATAGGGTGTCAATATTGTACTTAAAATTGGTCGGAAACTCTGTCGAATGACATCGGAACACTCAAAATTAATAGAAAATTTCTAAAAAACATACTAAGACTATCTATGATGATCTAAACATCAAACAAGGTCACTGGAATAGAATTCCAATAAATCACCTAATAGGCTTAATCCACGGATTCTCACGGAAAGGCTAGAATGAATGGCGATTCATTCTTAGGATTAGAAAAAAGTAGACCATGCATAGAAAACAACCTAAACATAATTCTAACATAGATTAGGATTAAATAACTACAACAAGGGTAAACCATGGTCTCATGCTAGATCAAGTCATTGAAAATACACCTTATCATCTAAGGAAAGAGTAAAGTGAATGGGAATTCACTCTAAGACTGAGAATCAGAGACTAGGCCATTACAATAGTGTAAGACCTTCCTCACAATCAAAACAAATAGTAAAAAAACTAGAGAGAGTAAATCAATGAAGTATAGGATTGAATACTAACCTTGTAGAAGAAGAATCAATGGAGGAACTTTGCTTGGATGCTTGGAATCAACCTTGGGCTTGAAGAGGAGGCTCTAGGGTTTTTCCCACATTCTCCAAAAGTTAAGAGGCAAAGTGTTTAGGTTTAGTCTAAATTAAAATATATGTAGAGCTCCAAAACCTAAAACTTGCTAAAATACACAATTCTGCCCCGAACTTGCATTGGTTGATGCTCTTGGTCAATGGCATCAACCAAAGGATCGACTAAGCAATGTCCATGGTCAAAATTGCTGAATTTTGGTCTCCAATAGCCTCGGGCTTCACTTGGGTCCTTTACCAACTTAAGAAAGGGTCTTAAATGACTTCATAGGACCTTTTAAGGGTGTCAACATTGTATTCTTGGTCCACCATTCCAATCAAACTTCATTCAAGTCACTTCGGGGTTTCCACACTAGGATCTTCATCATCTACCTCCAAGGGTTCTAGGTCAGACCTAAAGGGGTTCAAATTTGGATGTCCCACAGTTGTCTTCTTTCTTCACTTCAGGTCTTCGGATCTACACTATGGATTTTCGGATTAGGATTTTGCAGGATTTTCATAGTTTTTGTTTCAGCAGTTTTAAGTTTTGGATATTCTTTCAATTTTTCCAACAGTGCTTTGGATTTTTTTTTATTTGATGGGGCCATGGGGCCACTGCATTCTTGACAATGGATTTTTTAAATTAGATTTGATTTTGGTTAGGTCTAATTCTTCTTCTTTAATTGTTGACAGTAATATAGAATCTGTAAAATGGCATTTTAAGTTAGGCCACATTGGGAAGGATAGGATGTCATAGTTAGCTAGAATCGGCCTTTTAGGCTCACTCTAAAGTAGACCTATCCATATGTGAACATTGTCTAGCTGGAAAGGCTCATCGGAAGCCTTTTTGGAAAGGCACCCATATCAACTCAACCATTAGAGTTAGTACACTCTGACATCTATGGACCCATGAATGTTAAGGCAAGACATGGAGCCTCCTATTTTCTTACTTTTATAGATGATCATTCGCAATATGGTTATGTTTATTTGATTGCTCACCATCATGAAGCATTAGATTGCTTCAAATGCTTTCTGATAGAGATTGAGAATCAATAATGCAAGAATATAAATAAATTCCGCTAACTGACCGTGGACGCTAATATTTATCTGAACAATATAAAGAATTATGTAAAAAAATGGAATTGAGAGACAATTGACTATTTCTAACACTCCACAACAAATGGTGTAGTAGAAAGAAGGAATAGAATCTATTGGACATGGTTAGATCCATAATGGCGCACGTAAATTGGTCTTCCAATTATAGGGTTTTACCCCTTTTCTTTGGGGGGGGGGGGGGAGGCAGTTTCCTTATGAGACAAGATCTCTCCTCCGTATCAGTGGTAGTTTCCATGTGTGACACGACTGTTCACTCCTCATGACAGTATAACTCAATCACATGTCCCAAATTCCTTGGGGTCACGTTCATCCTTGGAACCTTCCGGATTCCTTCCTCATCACACTATAATAATTTGACTGGATGTCTGAACCGAACGTAACCTAACAATGGGGTTGGGCCATCCTCGACCAGGGTCAAAGATTGAACCGATGGAGAACCCTGTTCAGTATAAATCTTCCCATATCAAGTTTATTGTTCCAAATTCTCTTTTTAATTCATTTTTTTCTAATTTGTTGTCTAACTTAAGTTTCCATTTTCATTAATTTTTAATCTAATTCTCTAATTTCTATATATTTAATTTTTTTTACTTTATTTTTCTAATTATTTTTCCAATTCTTGTTTGTATACATAGTTTTCAAACTTTTTTAATTCATTTTCCAATCTTGGTTTGTAAATTTTTTCCAATTTTTATACTCATAATTAACTTTTGCAATTTCAGTGTGTTCAATTCTTTTTTGGCTTTAAAATTAATTTTTCAATTTCATTATGTTTTAATCTGATTCTGCAATCTAAGTATGTCTAATAGTTTATTTTTCAAATTTTGGTTTCTTAGTTTATTTCCATACTTATTTTCATTCAATTTCACAATTTTGGTTTTTAAATTCCAATTTCAATATTTTGAGTTTATTTTTTCAATTTTTCTTTTTAATTCTTTTTTTTTTTTCTTCTAATTTGTTGTCTAACTTAAGTTTCCATTTTCATTAATTTTTTTAATCTAATTCTCTAATTTCAATAAATTTAATTTTTTTTTTTTGGTACATGGAACGTGGTCACAGGAGACCCAAAAGCAAAAAAAAAAAAAAACAGCTAGGCTAGCTTAGCCAGCAAATCAGCCTGAAGGATCATCTCCAACTCTAGAGATGGTTCTTGAAAGATATTCAATATGGTATTATTTTCACAAACCATTCTTGAGCACCAATCAGCTGCCTTATTTCCTTCCCTACCAATGTGAGCAAAACTGACATGACCATTTGAGATGAACTTTTGACAAATTTCAGCCACCAAACTAGTATATCTACCCTGCAACCTTGCTTATGGATGCAATAGCAATGTCGCTTAAAGAGAATCTATCTCCACATGAACCAGCCAAGCTCCCCATATTCAAAGCAGATCCAGGCCTTTCTTCACCGCAAGGAGTTCAGCTTCAAGAACTTCTTTGCATTCTACCTTTCTTGTAAAACCTTTTCAAAACTTGCCATCTTAATTTTTTGTCTTTACTAGTCTAGTTATTTTTCCAGTTCTTAATTTATTTTTCCAATTCTTTTTTGTATACGTATTTTTTCAAAAAAATTAATTAATTTTCCAAATCTTGTTTTGTTAAATTTTTCCAATTTTAATACTCATAATTTACTTTTGTAATTTCAGTGTGTTCAAATTATTTCCCCAATTTTGGTTTTAAATAGTTTTTTTTTTTTTTTAATTCTATATTTTTAAAAGATTATTTTCTAATTATGTATTGCAAATTTCCCTCTCAAGCTCAGAGAGAACTTCATTCTCTGATCTCCTCTATGAATAAGTGTTTTCACAAATCATGTGCAAACAAAGGTATTAAACTGATTTGTTAAAGAATCAGAATTTTGAAAACCAAATTGCTTTTAATTGGAGAATCGTGATTCTGAACAATCATGGAGATCATACTTAGTGTTGATTTTGTTATATGGGGCGTGGAAGCTAATACGAATTTTTTTTTCTTCTGAAATTTTACTAAAAGTGGGAGTTTGCTTTATGTAATGGCACAGTAATGTAATGCAAAAAGAAAAAGAAAGAAAAAAAAAGAAAGAATGGAACCAACTATTTCTGACTTTAAAGAATGGGAGATTTATATTGATTGAAATATTTTCCCAGACGAACTAAGAGGAAACAAAAAATTATATAATCACTGCAAACAAAGAATTATATAATCATTCAAAATCTAGGAGGAAATTCTTAGATTTTCTCCTCTAGAATCAGAAACAATTACATTTATGAGCTGTCGTTCTTCCTTCCTCTTAACTTTGTTTTTGTTATTGAGTTCTCAATGTTGTTTTCGTCAATGAGTTCTCAACGAGAGACGAAGATGGAGGATGGAGTCCCAAATTAGAGGGAAATCTGATCTCTAATGTGAGTAATGTTTGAACTAGGTTTCTAGAAATGGGTGGGTATTTAGTAAATGGGTCTCAAAACTGAGTTAACTTCACTTAAAATCAGATTTTTATTCTTAGCCCTTTGTTTAGCATATTCCATGTGACGCACTGTGGTGGTGCACTTTTGTGCATATTAGAGAGAGATGTACACAGCAAAGGATTTTTTTCTTGCTTAGAATAGTTATAAACTTAAATTAAAGAATAGTTCTCTTCGGTGAATGTGTTTGGTTCACACAATTTGTTAATGATGAAAACTAAAAAATAATATAAGGTCAAGAGTTTGAATATCTTTGGATTAGGGACAAAGTTCCATCATATATTTAAATAATTATATAAAGTTATCCCCTTTGAGAATGTGGTTTTTTTTTTTTGGGGTCAGAGAATGTGGTTGAGATACATGTAAGGTGGCTTGAACGAACCTTAATTTAAAAAAAATATAATAATAAGAACCAAGCAATAACAACAAATCTCTTCATTTAATTGTTGTGAGACATGCATATTTTACATGTGATTGGCATGAGATTTATTTGTAAAAACTCCCTACACCATAAAGTTGCACTTGGTTACAATCTTTTTCTTAATTAGTGTTCTTTCTGATCTAGACTCAAAGTGTTGGTCACTCTATTTATTTTTTTGGGTCAGTAAAAGTGTTATTTTATTTTAAGAGCAGTATAATCCAAGGAAAATTCAACAAACAATGTTAAGGCATTGGAGAAAACCAACAATTATAAGGTAAGTACTTATATTTTCTTCTATCCAAATGTACCCACATATAAAATAATTTTTTCTCTAATTTTAAAATAACCTGGAAATCCTTTTTTCAGTTTTATTGAGAAAATCTTTTACTAACAATGGTAGAATGGGCATAGAGAAAGATAAGACTTAATACTTATATAAAAGGAAATTGGAAGGCATGAAGCTAAAAACTATGATTTTAAGTATATTAAGGCTCTTGTATCATTTTTGAGTCATTTCTGATATAAAAAATTTGGAACTTGAAGCTCTCATGGGAAAATATTGGACAACACATGCTAAAATCGAGAGGTGCATTTGGGGTGGACGAACCAAAAGAAGAGGTGAGCAAGGGTTTTCAGTTTTAAAATAATCTGATGCCTAGTTCACCCATAAATGTTAAACTATGGACCATTCGGGTGGATAGCAGCGTGCCAAAATCCGGACTTCAAGAAGATTGTGAGGTGGATCCAATTGAGATAGTCATATTAGAATCTAAGAGGAGGAGACGCTCGATTCATCAGGTTCAAGAAGTTGAATTACCAACTTTTCAAGCATGTTCATCACAAAAATGAAGGATTAAGTAATATAACATACTTGAATGTAGATTCACAAGACAAATAGAATAAGATACGGTTTGAATTGAAACCTGAATTTTTTTAATTTTTATTTTTATTTATCAAATGAAGTCCTTCAAGTCTAAAAACAACACAGAGAATTAGAGCAATCGGGTCTATACAGGTTTCAAAACCCTATTTTTGTCAAAAAGTGATGGTCAATTGGCTGGTCCACCAAGTGGTTGATAGCTCATCAATCACTTGGTTCAACTGGTAAAGAATAGACTTGTAAGTTCCAAAGTAGTTTGTGTATGGGACTCCTGTTTCCCTAAATACCCCTTATTTGAAAACACTTTGGTTTTGGTCGAACTTGTGCTTTAGGAGTTCTTTCTTCAAGCTCCCAACGGTAGGACCATGAAGTGCATAGAGTAGGCATGGCATGGATCTTAAAGCTTTAGGGAGCTGACGCACCATTATAGATTTGCAGAAGCTCTGCTTTGCCATTATTTTACAAGGTTATGGTGAAATTGTAGCTTTGACCATGTACAATAGAGTTCAATAGATCAAGGATTTGTAGTTACAATGGAAAAATATGGCTTGTCTTGATAGTTGATAGTACTCAGAAATGATCTCCCCTCCAAAATATGTTTACTTATAATGAGTTTAATTACAACGCCTAAATTTTTAAGTCCATAGGGCTACACAAATTTTCTCTATGTGAAGCCTCAGTTCCGCAGGTCTTTCCTTATCACCGTCACGTGAATAATTTTTTCATGGTATTTGCTTCTTAAACTTTGTGTCCGTCTTCATTTTGTGGCTTGCATTCATACTCCTAGTCTTGCTGCTATTGCAAACTCCAGATTGTGGGGGTGGAGGTGGGGGTGGACAGTGGGTTGGGACTCATCAAATATGAAGATTTCATAATGAAATGTGCGGGGTAAATGGAAAATTCACTTTGCAATGTATTTTCAAAATCCTAATAAGACACGAGTTAGATCTCATATTTTTCTGTGAGACCAAATGCAAAGATCATAGAGCCCTAGGTGACTCCAAGTCTAAATTTTTTTTTTATGGCTTTCGCACAATGGGCTTTGTCAATAGCCCAGGTAAAAAGGGTTTAAAGGGTGGTATCTGCAGGTCTCTCGGATCTGATAACCTTAACACTACTAGAGAGGATCCTCCATTCATTGCGATTAAATGCTTTCATCAAACTATTGCATGCATGGATCACCATTTTTATTTATGCCCAACCCTTTTTACAGTGAAAGAAAAATCTTCTAGGAAGAAATTCAATCCTTTATCAATACCTTGAGTGAACCATTTAAAATTATCAGAGATTTTAATGAGATTCTTCACGCTTAGGACAAGATGCATGGGAAGTCCCTTTCGACCATCTATGTCCCTACCCTTGCTTGAAAACATCATCTCATCCTCATCCCTTCTCGAACCTAGACTAGATGGCCATTAATCGCAAAAAAGATATGGGCTTCAATGGTGAGGAAATGTTTTAGTTTCAGAAATCTAGAGGGAAATACATACTTGATGGGTATAGGGATACTTGTTTCTATCACCTATCATACAAAATCCGTTGTCATAATATGAAAATTGTTCAATTGAGAACAATGGAGCCATAATCACTGAACCCCCAGAAAATTGTTTCAGTCTTCCCGAATTTCATGCAGAATCTATACACATCCTCTTGACCCATCATTTATGGAATGCCCCTTCCCTCCTTTAAACGAGGCCAGTGGCTTTGAGGGTATCTCTTTAGTGCCCATTCCCCGCCACCCCAAAGGAATGAACAGAAAAAAGTTGTGTTGTCTTTAAGCCCCTGTAAAGCTCTGGGGATCGATGGTTTCAATGCTTTCTTTTATAAAAAACACTAGGATTTAATTTGCTTTGACTTGTTTGTTCTTGTAAAATCTTTATTTTCTTCTCTCTTCCTCCCCTTTGGTGTAAACCACACCTTGCATAGCTTTATCCCAAAAAAATGAAAGAAGTCACTGACTATAGACCTATTAGTCTATGCAATGTCAATTACAAGATTTTGGAAAAAAATCTTAGTCCTTAGACTCAAACCCATATTGCCTAACATCATTTCCCCATGCCAGTGAGCATTTATGGCCAATAGCCAATAGCCAACTATTCTAGAATATTTTTCTAGCACAAGAAATCTTCTATGAACAAAAGAAGAGCAAAAGTTGGCTATGTGGCTCTCAAATTGGACATGTCAAAAGCCAACGAAAGGGTGGAATGGGGGGTATATCCCTCAAAACCCTAACCCGAAAATTCATATTATAGGGCTGAAAACCCGGAGTGAGGGAAGAAGGCAATTGTGGGCCATCCAAATTGAAACTATTGGATTTGACTTTGAACCAATGGAAGTAGATGGAGATGATGCTAAGTTGGGAGTTCTGTCAAATTATGGAAGAAGAATTAACTCGAACATTGACAAACTTGGTGAATGGATCAAGAATACAGTAATGGCACAAGTAGTGTGAAATCCCTCAAAACCCTAATCCGAAAATTCATATTGTAGGTCCGAAAACTCGGAGTGTGGGAAAAAGACAACTGTGGGACATCCGAATTGAAAGCATTGGATTTGACTTTGAACTAGGGAAGTAGATGGAGATGATGCTAAGTTGGGAGTTTTGTCAAATTATGGAAGAAGAACTAACTCAAACGTTGACGAACTTGGTAGATGGATCAAGAGTACAGCAATGACACAAGTAGAAGGTTCCAAAAAATCAGGTAAGATTCTTCTATAACTTAGAAAATGACCGAAGAAGAAGCTAGGGCTTTCAGAGCACCAAAACCCCTTTTTGATCAAAAGTACATGCTCTGGCAGCTTGCCTTGGTCGCCAACCTATTTTGGGGCAAAAGGGCATTTTGGGAAAATTATGTTTTTGAATCCCTATTTAATTATTTTTTGTTCTAAATCATGTCAGTATGTTCTAAAGCCGTCAGAGACTCCCAAGAGAACCCTCTCCAAGGTGAAGGAAAGTGTGGGAGCATCCGTCAAGGTTTCCGTTCATCGTTTTCTAAAAGGTTAACACTCTTTCTCTTCATCCTTGTTCTTCTCTTTTGCTTGTTTCTACCTACTGTATAAACCTTCTTCAAGGTCTATACTTGCTGACCTATCTCTACTATTCTCTATGTTTTGGAGTGAATCTCCATTCACTTTAGCTCTTCCGTGAACTTCACGGTAAGATTTTGGAGAAGACCTAGTATAAGATCCATTGGGTTTTCACACTTTTTGTTTGGTTTGATCTCTAAAACCGTGTTGGACCATGATCTATTATGATTTTAGACCTTTATCTTCTATCCTCTTTACTCTAGAGTGAATCCCCATTCACTCTAGCTCTTCCGTGAATCTTATGATTTCAGTGAAGACCTAATATAGGATTTGTTTTCAACAAAATATAGGATTCATTAGGTTTTCTGTCACACCCCACCCACCGGTATCGGTTACCCGCCCAACAACCCGTGGGTGTGATCTATCACAGGATCCATGGTCTTACCCATCAATAATAATAAATGCAAGTATAGATAAATCAAGAGCACGAGCAAGTTCAAATAATTAATCAAAGGATTACAGGAGTCCAAATACTCCAATAAAATAATCAAAGAAAGATCAATGTTCAAGAAAATAACGAGTTTAGCGGAAGCAATCAAAATAAACTAAATGAGTTTCTTTCTCTAAAACTAAATACTGGTTTTCTTAACTTAGCAGGCAATGGGGTTCTCCAGATCTTCTCCATACAATCCTCAAAAAGTCTGGCAACTTGCCTCCTTCGGCCATCAATGGGTGCTATAAGTGCACTCCAAGCATCCGCAGGAGGCTTCGCGCACACTATCTCCATCTCCCACTGACGGTGCCACATCTTCTTCATAGGTGATGGTTCAATCATATGAATCCTCTCCAATTGCCGACGACGTGTAATCATTTATGCAATTAGTATAACATAAAAAGAAAGGAATGAGTTCTGACGAACTCAGTAAGGATAACACATTTTCTCATCCATATGTCAACAAAATCATAAATGCATATATGATATGAATGATATGCAATAGTATGAATGCTACTAAGATCTAACTATGCAAGTCTCTAGACAGTTGACATGCTTTAAAATATAACACCAGCCCTCCTTTGGGTAGGTTTAGTCACTCTGATCCCTCACGAACTGGTTACCTCTACTGGGGTCACGGGCAAAGGGAGTCAAGTCCTTATTAGGCATCCATGGCTGGGAATTAAGTCAGCACTTCTAATCCAATGCAAGTTCACACTGGTAACACTCTATATGAAGTCCAGATACTTCCCCTATGGCACCAACCAACTCTATTCCATATCCTTCGCAACCTAAGAACGAGAACCCTCACGGACTGGCTACCGCTGTTGGACTCCACTCCCTAACCCTACGGTCATCAACATATTATTGGGGCGGAAAGCTCTCATGACTCATCACGACACCCGGGCCATTCCTTGGATGTCCATGGGCCCAACCCTAACAAATGCAACCCTACCATTGCATGAACAACAGTGGACCACCGAGTCTCCGCACGGACTGGTTACCGCTGTAGGATGAAATAGAGTCACGTCACCATCATCACGGGTCATCCGGCTTCAATTCCCCTACCGAAAGGGTAATAGCATGTGGGGTACCTAGCCATGCAATTCTATACTCCCTAGGTATGTCATCTAGTAGTCATGATAGTGCTGGAGGCATCAGTGAGCATGTGTTTAATACCACAACCCTCTAATATCTCAAGCAAAGATACCCAATTGGATACCCTTTCCATCACAACTACATTACATCAAACAAGATCATATCATGACCGTTCAATCAATATCATGAAGTAACAAAGTAAATAAATATAACACAAACAACAAAATATATAACAGTGTTAAAGTAAATCTAACAACTACAACAATGTACATGATTAATGAATAATAAGGGAAACATCTAATTCATCATATACATGTCATTGCATATAAACAAGATAGTGTGTCCTTACTTGTAATTAAGTAAAAACTTCCTAGAGTGCAATCCAATCACGATTATAAGACTTTCAGCAAAGTTAGAGAACACCTAAACATAGAGTTACAAGATTATAGAAGAGACATGAGTCAAACAGAGTAAAAGCCAAAAGTCACATTTCTCTTGTGTGACCCCCGGTCGCTTGGCTCAAGCAACCGCCTTGAGCAACCACCCCAAAAACAGACAGCTTACAACTCTGAAATTCTGACTTCTGAACATCCGATTTCAATTCAGTTTTGAGATGATCTCAATTCGAATTCCAAACTTAACAAGTCTATAACCAAGGAGCAAAACAGAAACCTAAAATTAACACATATCTATCACCCAAATCTTCCCCCTTGATTAGATCCATCCTTTATTCGAATGCTGTGATTCGTTTTCGGATAAGATCCTTTCAATAACATTGAAAAGGGGATACAACCAATCGCAATTAGGTTACCCCAACATGATGGAGATGGATCCAACACCAATCCAAAGTTGAAAGAAGAGAAAGGAGTGAAAGGATTTCACCTACCTCAATCAAATTAGCAAACAGACGAGGGGAATAGATCTAGATCGCAAACTAAGCTTTCATCATCGTCTAGCACATGTTCACTACCTCCTTAACATCCAAAACCGCAATCTTGAATATAATAATGAGTTAAAACACATGGCTTGCTATTTATAGAGGACAGGGGGTAAATTAGGGCAATTTCCCGCAAGTAGACCATGGCAGCCACTTGGGGTGGTTGATTGGCCCAATTAACCACCTTAAGCAACCACCCCCTAGTACATTGTTGCACTTGGGTGCTTTGCTCAAGGGGTTGACTCCCAACCTCAACCCAACCCTAAACAATACATGGGGGAGGTCTTACCTTCATTTCGGACATCTCCAAATGCCTCTTGCCTTCCACCAGAGATCCAACTTCCCAGTAACGCAGGTTCTTCATCAAGAGAATCTAGATCAATGGGTTCAGGGTATGGATCATGGACTTCTATCCGAACACTCCACAACTTAATCCGTCTTGACCTTCGGGTTATCGGACCTGCAATACGGATTCCGGGTTAGAATTACGAGGGTTGTTACATTTTCAATCCTTTTGCTATGATTGATCCTTAAACCGTGCTAGATAATGTCCTTCAATGATTTCAAAATATTCTAGTTAATTTTGGAGTTGTTTGGAACCTAAACAAGGAGTTCTCTATCGATTTAGGCATTTTCTGTCCAACACAGCAGCTGCCTTGGTCGCCTGCCTTGGCAGCCCCAGGTGACTAAGCCTAGTGGTGCTGACAGACTAGTGGTTGGATTTTGTCCTCTTTTCAACTCTAAACCTTTAGGGTTTGTATCTCACTTCAAATCATCAGATTGTTAGGACTCTTTGACAAGTTTGAATTCATACTTTGATCTATTCTACTAAGGTTTCAAATCGATAACAAGATGATAACGTTCACTTACATATAACCCTAGTTACATTCTTATTTGTAATAGGACTTGAATGCATGTTCTATATTGCTGTTATATGATTTAGACATGGTTACTATGACTCTGTGATTCTAGAATATAGTTTAGTAATGATGTTATTCATATATGATTTATATGTGACTATTTTAAATTTGGAATGAATTGTGATATGATAATGTGTTTGGAATCATATTGTAATGCATATATTAAGTTGTGGTTGTGAATTTGGGAATGACATTCGGGTGTTTCTATCTTGGGACATCAGCGGTGTAACAACCCCCATAATTCTAACCCTGAATCTGTATTGCAGGTCCGAGTACCCGAAGGTCCAGCTGGAATAAGTTATGGAATATCCGGATTGAAGTCCATGAACCATACCCTGAGCCCATGGATCGGGATTCTACCGATGAAGAACCTACCTTACTAGGAATCTGAAGAAGAACCTATAGAAACCCTGATGGACTAGGAAAGTGGATCACCAGTTGGAGGCAAGGTGAATTGAAGATGTTCGGAATCAAGGTAAGATCCCCCCCACATGTTGGTTAGCGTTAGGTTTGAGTTGGGGATCAACCCCTTCAACAAAGCACCCAAGTACTAAAAAGTACTAGGGGGCGGTTGCTTAAGGCGGTTAATTGACCAATCAACCACCCCAAGCTTCCACTAGGTTTGCTTGCAGGATTTTAAACCCTATTTACCCCAGTCTTCTGTATATAGCCTATCTCGACCTTTTTACTCATTATTATATTCAGGATTATGGCTGAGGACGGTTAGAAGGTAGAGAACACGTGCTGGAAGGTGACAGTTTGAGAAGTAGATCCAATCCTTCGTCAGTCTTGGGAATCAATTGAAGGTAATTCGATCCCACAATCTCTATATTCTTTTTTCATCCCTTTGAATGGTCTGGATCCATCCTCCTTGGATTGGTAGTGAGTTAGTTGTGATGTTCTATTCCCTATCAAAGATCTTGATGAGATCATGTCTGAAAACGGATCCTTGCATCCTAATAAAGGATAGATCTGATTGAAGGAGATGGTGTGAATATTGAATCATTAGAATTCTCGGGTTTTGTTTTGGGCTTGTGTTGTAGGCTCCTTAAAGACTAAATTTTGACTTAGATCATCCCAAAATTGGATTAAAATTGGGAGATCAAAAGTTGGATTTTCAGACTTGGAAGTAGTCTAGAATAGTGGAGGTCGTTCAAGCAATCGGCTGGTTCCACGAAGCCAGATCAATCCAATTGATGCTTTGTTTTAACCCGTGTCTTTAATGTATTTTTACAACCCTATTTTAGGTAATCTTTAAGGTTCTCTGGACTTTCTAATTCATAGGTTCGATTGGAATTACAGTAGTTTTTACATATCTACAGGTAAGGACACATTCTTATATGTATGCAATGATAAGATCTATATCGAACTATTTGATTTTCTACATACATCATTATTCTTATAACTTGCTGTAATAGTATGACTCAATGATTCAGAGTTGGATATATACTGTGAATAATGTTTAGATGTATTTCAATTACTTTATGATGTTGAATAATTGAGTATGTAATGATGAGTTATAATGTGTTGCAACTTTGATGGAGGGTATGCATACTGGGTATCCATTGCTTGGGATATCATGGGTTGTGGTATGGGACACTACCTACTGATGCCCCCAGCACTATCATAGTTGTTGGATGAGATACCTATGGAGTCTAGAATGCATGGCTTGGTACCCATACATTCTACTACCCTTTTGTTAGGGAAATTGAAGAATGAAAGGTGATAATAGTGACATGACTCTGTTTCATCCTACAGCAGCAGCCAGTCTGTGCGGAGATTTAGTGGTCCATTGTTGATCATGCATTAGTAGGGTTGTTGCATATGTTAGGGTTTGGGCTCATGAACATCCAAGGAGTGGCTAGGAGTCGTGAGGGGTCATGAGAGCATCCGCCCCAACAATATGTTGATGACCATGGGGTTAGGGAATGGAGTCCAACAGCGGTAACCTGTCCATGAGGGTTCTCATTCCTAGGTAGAGAAGGATACTAAACCAAGTTTGTTGGTGCCATAGGGGAAGTATTTGGACTACATGTAGTATGTTACTGTATGACCTTGCATTGGATTAGGTAATACTGGAGTGACTCCTGTGAAGAGGTTACGGAGGCACCAATGGGAGAGAGATGTATGTCATGAAGCCTCCTACAGATGCTTGGAGTGCGCTTATAGCACCCATTGATGGGAGAAAGACACAGATAGCTCGACACTTCGAGAAGTCAGTGGAGGAGAGCTGGATGGCTCCCTTCATTGCTAAATTAGAAGAGAAGACCCTCGCTCAGGAGAGAGCAAAATCAAACGGAATTAGTTTAATTTTGCTTCCCCTGAACTCGATAGAATTTTGGAACATATTACTTTAATTCTTTTCTTTGATTCATACTTTGGAGTATTTTGATTTTTGTATTACTTTTCATTTGAATTATTTGAATTTACTCTTTCTCTTGATTATTATTGCTTGCTTTTATTATTATTGATGGTATACCGTGGATCTTGTGACAGATCGTACCCACGGGTTGTCAGGAGGGTGGGGGTGTATGACAAGTGGAAGTGGTATGGGGTACAATCCTATGATGACCCTTGGCTCTTTTCATGATCACTGGATGCCATAACTAGGAAGTCTAGAAGTGTTTGGTTAGAAACCCCGTCATATCACACCTTATCGGCATGGGTATTGATGCCAAGTGACCCGTGGTAGCAATGGGGATTGTGGGCACTCAAGACTGGTAGCCAACCCATGAGAGGACACAATTACATTGTGGGGGCCATTCATTGGTAGGGTTGCGTCATAATAGACTTGGGCTCATGGGCGCTCAAGACCGGTAGACAACCCGTGAGAGGATATGAGAGCTTCATGTCTATTATATGTGGATGACCAATAGGGTTAAGAATTCATAGTCCAAGCTGGTTGGTGCCATAGGATACCATGACTCTAGGGGGAAAGGATTCCCAACCAATTGTTAAAGGCATGAGGGGAAGTATCTAACCCTAAGTTGATGTGACTTAGTAGATAACTTGCACTGGGGTAGGTATAACCTTGATCCCACACTAGTAGTTATACCAATGGTTTGGTGAGAGAGCGATGACCTAAACCCCAATCATGGTGATAGTGCGAGAGGGATGCCTTAACCCCTTACCCAAGATCTCAATATGAGTAACCAACCCATGAGAGATCAGAGTGACGATACGTTCCTAGAGGAGGTTGGTGTTCCATCTTAATGCGTGTCCACCACATCCACTAGAGTTAGTTGGATTCTTGCATATTCTCTTATATCATATTGCATCATACTATGTTCTTGAATTGGATTGTAATTGATATTTGTATGTGAACTACTCGTTGAGTTCTTTTAAGCTCACCCTTTGGGGACAATGTTTGCTTTAGATGATTTTGCAAGGGAAGAAGAGATCCCAAGCTCCTGTTCAGAGATCCTTCCCTTAAACCATACAGCTGAGGAACCTATGGGAGTTTACGGTAGCTCGTGGTATGATCCATGTACTGGTATGGAGCACTATTATGGCTCCGATCAACAATGATAGAAGATGCCTTGTCCGCCGATGGGACTACAAGTTGGACAATGGTCCCAAGTTACAAGAGTACAAGCCATTAGAGAAGAAGGAAAAATTAGAAGAAAGCGAACCTCTAAAAGACATAGATTAGTTTTGATTGCTTCATTTATTTTTTAGTTGTATACCTTAGATTTGATTATTCTTCCACACTTAGTTACTCTGATTATTTGACATCACTTCCGCACTCTGATATTTTTTTTGAGATCCTTCTAAGATCCTTACTTTTGATTTAACTCTTTAATTACATTAATACGTTGATTTATTCTCGCTCATGATTGTACTATTGTGGGGAATGGTTGGATGATTATCTGAGACTTGATTTTTGGGGCTATGGATCACACCTCCAGGTATTCCAAGTAGGGTACCGGATGGGGGGATGTGATAGAGTGGTATCAGAACCCAAGCTTTCACACAAACCTAACCACGAAAAATCACAGTAGTGGAGCATCTTCAAGTCATAGATCCAAAAGTGACCCAACTCTCTTGGAGTGAATAATAGATAACAATAAACTATATACTGGAGCAAAAGAAAGCATAATACATCAAGTATGAATAATACACAATAACCATGGTGAAACAAACATACATTATATTTCGAAAGATGAAATTCATAATGTACAATAAGCCAAGTGAAACAGAGATAATCTGAACTTCATTAATTGATTAGAAAATTTTTATAAGATAAAGCTAAACAAATACATCTAGAGTCAACATAAATCAAAATCCTAGAATTAACTATCTATCTAGGTGATCGTTTTGAGATCCAGAACTATGTCGATCTGTGAGAGCATGGACATTGTTCTCCATGTGAGATAATCTACTATCCATCACGGTCAAGTGAGTCTCCATCCTCTCATGTCTAGCCTCGACCCTCTCTAGTGAAGTGACAATCATGGACCATTGAGAATCTGAAGGTGGCATCTTTGGAGCCTAATGCAAGGGACCCCCAACCTCCATCAGTCAAGGAGGAATATCATCCTCCTCATGTGCTTGATCCTTCTCATGTGCCTAATCACCCTCCTGCTCACCAGCATGAGCCTGATCATGTCCTCAACCTCATTGTCATATCCCCCATATCCCTGGAGACCCATCATACAAATAAGTCTAGTCCCCATGACCTCTCCTATGTTATGGTGAAGCACTATAGTATCCTCCAAGCTAACCTCGAAGTAGTGAAAGAGACGGGTCAGAAGCCGGCCTAAAGCAAAATTCGTGACCCAAGGATACTCAAGTCTATCTATCATGCCATGCTGAATGAATACCTATCAAAGAAATTAGATACATTATATAAGGTATGGCTGTAAAAACAGGAAGAAGCCGAGCTACAAGAAAAAATCCCGCTGCTACCATAGTAGCCGCGTGTATAAGAGCTGAAATAGGAGTAGGGCACTCCATGGCATCGGGTAACCATACATGAAAGGGGAATTGTGCAGATTTAGCAACTGCACCAACGAATAATAAGGAAGCACAAAAAATAACAAATAAAGAATAAACTCCATTATTATAAATAAAGTTATTGAATATTTCGAACAAATCCTGAAATTCAAAGCAACCCGTTATCCAATAAAAACCTATGATTCCTAATAATAAACCAAAATCTCCTACACGAGTAGTTACAAACGCTTTTTGACAAGCATTTTCCGCAATGGGCCGTGTGAACCAAAAACCTATTAAAAGATAGGAGCATGCTCGAACTAATTCCCAAAAAATATAAATTTGGATTAAATTTGAACTAGTAACTAATCCTAACATAGAAGCATTGGAAAAACTCATATAAGTAAAAAAATCTGTAGGCCAAGTTGATGTGATGACCCAAGTACACGAAGTAGTCACAAGTGCCTCCATCGTGATAATCCTACTGTGGTGTTTTCCCTTCGGAACGATGTTCCTGCCAATGATGCATACAATAACCCTAGCGGAAGGAGGCATCTGAGTACCACATCGAAGACTGACACATCTCTTCCAATAGGAGGGAGTAGATCTGACTGAGCTAGTAGGGAAATAGTAAATCACTGCCCTCTGTACCTGATGGAATCCACCAGCATTGACTCTGGAATATGTGGCACCCCTAGAATGCGGGCAGTACTCTAGTGGAGAAGCAAATTTCTTTAATGTTTCTTCCATTAGTCTACTAATGTACCAACCTGCAGAACAAGTCAGTTGAATTCCATTGATTTGTAATCTCTGCCAAATCAATTAGTTCCAGACCTGAAAATGAACTGTTTATTTTTAAGTTTAGTTACTGTTCTGTTTTATTAATACTTGGCTCACTTTAGACACGAAATTTTATCCAAGTCGTATCATATGGTTAGATCAGATTTCCTTTCAACCTATCCTCAGGCTTATGAGCATTGCCAGATCCAGGAGTTAGAAATCAGACTGCATCAATTTGGATATTTAGGTCCTAACTTAGCATTGGATACATTTGTTTCCAAAATCATACTTCATCGTCTTAATGGAGATGTTGCTTCTTTCCTCACTGATGAGTCGCTGTGACCTTTTCAGTCATCTCATCGTAAGTATGCTATCTGCCCAAATAATGAACAAATGGGAAGAACATGTTTTCGTTTGGGTTCTTTCAATTCTCAGCTGCTGAAGACAATGCAAGTGGCACCGACATGTCTGGCGTGTACTTCTTCAATAAATTTTGGAACATTGTGGGGGTCAGCAACAGGACACCTTCCAGGATTACAAACCGATTTCTGTAAGCTCCTTTACTTATTGCTTCATTGCAAAAGTATGGCTCTTAGACTTAAGTTGGGGATGCATTAATTGGTCTGGCATAATCTATATATTGAGGTAGGCAAAGTGACAACAATGTCCTCTGCCAATAGCTCAAGCATGGGTATCAGCTCAACAAAAGAATCCTGAGATTTGCAGCAAAGTTAGACTTGAAAGTAGCATGACTTTGACCAATGGAATAATTTATTCTGTTTGCTGCTTAACTAAAATTTCCACCAAGTTTTCTCTATTGGTTATTCCAATACATTATTGACCAAGCTATGTTGTGTTTCTGAATGTTGCCCAGTCCCTAAGATTACCTATTAATAGAAGGGCTTTGAAAGGGCATCCCTTTGGGCCATTCTCGTTCTACAAGTCATAAATTCTGTGTCAGTTTTCTAAAGAGGGCATCCCTTTGGGCCTGTTTGTGTCTAGCAAGGCCACTGTCTTGACTTCTAAGACAGCCTTGTATGTCTTATAGTTTCAAATAGAGCTGATTAAAAGGCGAGAGTCCATGTAGTGGACTCCATTTAGTTGGGGTATGGCTTGTTCTTGTAGATAAAATTAGCGACTTGAAGAGGTCGCACGGTATCATATGCCCGACGCCTAATGCTTCTCTAATCTCTGGTTATGGGCATCATATCCTATTAGATAAATGTCCTTGTCATTGCCTGCCACTCCCTTGCACAGTGACAATGTTTTAAGGAGGGCTCGTAATTTTGATGGTGATGCGGATCAATTATGCTTCTGGATCTGACTGAGCCTCCTCTAGTATCCGGGACGATAAGTCCTGCAAGAAAGGTTAGATGCGGGCCGGCTTGTGTGCCGGGCAGCCGCCTCCGATGGCAAAGTCAGATAATGAACGGAGTAAGGACTCGTGCAAAAGCTACACAAGATTATACTCAAGAGTGTATATGTTTCTTACCGAAGGGGTATGCCATTGCTTTTATATTGTAAGTGTTACCTTCTATGTATTTGGTAAGTTAGCCCGACAAGAGCCGTTGCCTATCCGGAGATCTCGCCTTTCTGTTATTGGCTCCAGCACAGTTGGTAGCGGAGTTGACTGTCCTTATTGGGAGAGACCGCCTTATTTGGGATGTGCGTCTCATCCGTCGCAGTCAGTTACGTCCCGACTATATGTGAAGCCCCACTTGGGTTATACTCGATTAACCATAAAGGTTCCGTATCATAAGCCCCCTATCCCGATCATTGTGTGCAAAGTTCAGGATAGTAATGAGGTCGAACCATCTGACGTCTGAACTGATGATTATTCGGGAAGTACCCCGTCCCTTGAAAGGAGTATCGTTCGCTCTTGCTGTTGTAACATGTTATCCGGGAAGTATTTAAAACATTAACTCAAGATGCATTAAATGCCTGTCATGAAGTGACCGGCCGTTTTTTCCTTTTGTAACGGCTCCCCTCGAGTTCCTCGCCCAGTCTGCAAACGACACGTCAAGCAGCTACGAGTAGGCTCATTATGAGCGTTTCGGGGAGTCGAACCGTCTTCCTTTCGTAACCGTCGATCATCAATAGGTGTAACTATTCGATCAAAGGGTGTAACGCCTCATTCGGTTAGTATAAATAGGGATTCTCTTCTCCGTTTTCTTCCCACTGCTTGCTTCGCTCTCGACTAAGAACTGATCCCGACGAACTTTCAAAGTCTCTTAGGCCCTCATCTTCAAGCAGTTAGTTTTCTTCCTCCTTATGATCCCGACGAACTGATATATCTTCTTTGTTTTCCAGTGAGCCACAATATTTCTGAGGATGACCTACTGGCGATGGCGCTCGGGAACATGGACGAGGCAAGAAGAAGGAAACCTGTGCCTTCCAGCAAACCATCTACTTCAGGAGTGCTGAAAACAAAAACCCAGCACAAGTTCCCGCATCTGCAAGGACAGTTCCCCCTTCAGGCCGACCATCTTCTGAGGCAATAACGATCGGGACTGATAAGAGTCCAAAGAAGAAAGCTCCTTCCTCGGGAGCTGAGAAACGTAAAGCGGACGGCCTTCCTCGCCTTCCAAAAAGGGTTCGTATCGATGAACCTGCAAGGGAGATCGCACCTTCCTCTTCAGCTGGCGATCTCGGCCTTAACACCGTTTTTGGTGATTCCGGGTACGCCGAACAGTGGTTGAATGAGGCCACAAATGATGCTGACCAAATGTATCTGCGTAATCTCCCGAATAGGGAGTTTTTCAATGAAGGATTCAGGTACTTTCCTTAATTCATCTGTATTTTCCTCCCGCCTCCTTATTTTCATTTATGTCTTAACCGGGGAGCATTTCTTTTTCAGATATGTTGCTGGTGCAGTGCACATATTTTCCGAGTCTCTTCGTAGGGCTCTGGATCAAGCTAAGCAGTTAGCGCTGGCCGAACAGCTCCACGGGGAGTCGAACGTTCGGGCCCGAACTACTATAACCGAGAAGGGAGAGGCAGAGAAAAATTTGAAAGTGGCCAAGTTGAAGAAGGAAAGGGATGTCCTTTCCAAAAGCAAAAGTAAATATAAAGGGAAAGTCAATGACCTGGAAGAGAGAGTCGGGAAGGTTACTGAAGACTTGAGGGCATCTGAGGCCCTCTTGGTGGCAGAGAAGAATGAAAATGCCCAACTGAGAGACAAGTTAAAGGAGTTGGAGTCCTCGGGACCTGAAGCTTCTAGACGGGGTGTGTTGGAGGAATACTTCCAGACTCAAGAATTTAAAAATCTCACTTTGGCCATTGCTACTCCCGCCTTCAAAAGAGGTATGCGCATTGCTTTTAAAAAGGCTCTGGAGCAGACGGATCTTCCTCGTCCCTTAGAGTTGGAGAAGCTCTTGGATCCTTAGATTTACGATGAGCTCAATCGCCCCCGACCTGAAGGTCTCCCCGAACTTGAATTCTTCCCTTTTCCTGATGCGATGGATTATATTGAACCTCTTCCCCAACCTTCTCCCGAGGAAGAAGTAAGAGAGGAGGGTGGAGAAGACGAAGAAGCAACAGCTCGGGAAGAGGTTAGTGAGCTGCAAGATGATAATCCGGAGAGAACTCTTGAGGAAGAAGAGGGTCAAGGTTCCCTGCTGATACTGCAGGTATGCAGGAGTCTCTTGAAGGCGTGGTCGAACCAGCTACTGGAGAGGATCTTCCCAAAAGTCCTTCTGTAAAGATTGACTGAAGATTATTGAGACTTGGTTTCTTTTGATTTTCTCTTCTTGTCCCGACCTTAAATACTGTAAGCTTTTTATGAATGAATCAAGTATTCTGCCTTTATTTTTCGTTGCATCCTCATTAAAGTCGAGAATAATCGAAAGGTCAAACGGGAAAAGCCCGAATGAGTTGTAAAAAGATCGTAGTTCCTAAAACAAGCATAGTCAATCAAACGGGAGAGACCCGAATTACTCGAACAGTAGTGATCCGAGTGAGTTGTATCTTTTAAGAAAAGGCGTAATTACTCAAACAGGAGTGATCCGAGTGAGTTGTATCTTTTAAGAAAAGATGTAAGTCCTTCAAAAAGGCGTAATTAAACAAACGGGAGTGACCCGAGTGAGATGTATCTTTTAAGAAGATGTAAGTCCTTCAAAAAGGCGTAAATAATCAAACAGGAATGACCCAAATGGGTTGTATCTTTTTAAAAAGATGTAAGTCCTTCAAAAAGGGCAAATGTAAACGGGATGGACCCGAATTTATTGTATCTTTTCTCAAAAAGATATAAGGCCTTGTAAGAGGCGTAAGTATAAACGGGACAGACCCGATACTTATAAGGGCTATTGGTAGAACTTTCTTAAATTGGTGGAATTCCAAGAACGATCGATTGGTTTTCCACTCTCCACATCCTTCAGTCGGTATGATCCCGGCCTTGTTTCTTTTTCTACCAGGTAAGGTCCTTCCCATGTTGGAGTTAACTTTCCTTGATTTCTCGGATTTGAAGCCCCAGTACGTCTCAAAACCAGATCTCCCGATCGATACCTTCGGTCTTTGACCCGAGAGTTGTAATGTTGTGCTGCTCTTTTTTGATAAAACAGAGTCTTTTGTTGTGCTCTTGTTCGGACTTCTTGCAAAAGATCTAAGTTTTCCCTTAGGCCTTGGTCATTCTGGCTTTCATCAAAAATGTCATATCGTAATGATCCAGCTAACACTTCTACGGGAACTAAGGCTTCAGTTCCATAGGCTAAACAAAAAGGAGTTTCTCCTGTTGGGGTTCGCACCGTAGTTCTGTATGACCAGAGAACACTCGGGAGCTCCTCAACCCACATTGCCCGATTATCTTCCAATCTTTTCTTGATCCCATCAAGAAGTGTCCTGTTGGTGACTTCTACTTGCCCATTGCTCTGAGGGTAGGCAACTGAGGCAAACCGATGTTCTATATGATATCGCATACAGAAGGACTTGAATCCTGTGCCTTCAAATTGTTTTCCATTATCTGTCACCAGGATCCGAGGTATCCCGAACCGATATATTATCTTTTCTTCAAAAAAAATTTCCATCTGTTTTTCTGTGATGGAGGATAATGGTTCAGCTTCGACCCATTTTGTGAAGTAATCTATCGCAACCACCATATATTCTCGATTCTTAGGAGCCTTCGGTAGTTTCCCAACCAGGTCCGTTCCCCACATCGCAAATGGCGTCGGGTTTGAAACAGACATCATGGGAACTGCTGGTACCTTTGGGACATTAGCATGTTTCTGGCATCGTTCGCATTTGCAGACATACTCAATTGCGTCCTTTTGTACCGTAGGCCAGAAGATGCTCGACCGTAATACCTTTTGTGCCAACGCCTTTCCGCCCATATGTGCGCCATAGATGCCCTCGTGGATCTCAGCTAAGGCGTAGCTTGCCCTGGATGGCTCGACACATCTCAAGAGAGGATTTGTGAACGACCTTCTATACAACTGATCCCCGACAATAGTGAACCGAGCTGCCTGATTCCTGACACTTTTTGCTTCCTTCGGATCAGTCGGGAGATCATCCCGAATATATGTAATCAAAGGTGTTGTCCAATCTGGTTCCTTATTGATTTCAAGGGTTTCTTCCTCCTGGATGCTCGGGCTGCTTAGTTCTTCAATGTAAACTGCCAAGTCCAAGTTTTTGTAGTTTGCCAGGGACAATCGGGAGAGTTCGTCTGCTTTTTCATTCTCTTTTCTGGGTATCTGTCGGTAGGTTACCCGATCAAAGAAAGCCTGGAACCGTCCAACCTTGACCAAGTACTTAGCCATTCTTTCATCCTTTGCTTCATATTCTCCCTTGATTTGGTTGACAACCAGTTGGGAATCACTTCTTACTTCTAATTCCCGAACTCTGAGGGCTCGGGCCACTCGTAAGCCTGCTATGACAGCTTCATATTCTGCTTCATTATTTGAAGCATGGAAACTGAACCTTATAGCATAGCTAATGGTGAAGTTCTCGGGACTACTGAGGGTCAGGCCTACTTCCGATCCTGAAATATTGCTCGAACCATCAACATGCATAATCCATAAGTCGGATACTCCAGCTGATGGTATCTGATCGGTCCTCTGCGGTAGAGTGCTTTCGACAACAAAGTCGGCCAGTACCTGAGCTTTTATGGCTGTCCTTGGTCTGAACTCGATCTGGTACGCACTAAGCTCTACTGACCACCTGACCATCCTTCCCGCCACATCAGGCCTTTGAAGTATTTTCTTTAGCGGAAAATTAGTCGGGACTACTATCGGATGTGCTTGAAAGTAGGGCCTCAATTTTCGTGATGCCACCAGAAGCGCCAATGCCTGTTTATCCACGTCCGGATACCGTGTCTCAGCATCTATGAGCACATGGCTCACATAATAGACCGGGTCCTGAATTGTGTCTCCTCTGACCAGCACTGCACTGATCGCCGTTGGTGATATTGCAAGGTAAATTGCAAGAGTTCCCCCGATTAGGGGCCGTGCCAAGACAGACGTTGTCCCGAGATATGTTATAAGTTGATCAAATGCCCGTTGACATTCCTGTGTCCAAGTGATTGTTCCCGAGCTTGATGTAGTTTTCAAAGCTTTGAAGAACGTATTGCACTTTTCTCCTGCTCAGGATATGAACCGGTTTAAAGCGGCTACCCTCCCGGTCAAACACTGGATTTCTTTTATAGTAACGGGTGGTGCCATCTCGATCAGTGCTTTGATCTTTTCTGGGTTAGCCTCAATTCCTCTTCGAGAAACCATGAACCTGAGGAACTTTCCCGAGGAAACCCCAAAAGCACATATTTCAAGGTTCAGGCGCATTTGGTACATTCTAAGTACATCGAACGTCTCTTCCAAGTCAGTCAAATGCCTTGCCCGAACCAAACTCTTCACGAGCATGTCGTCAACGTAAACCTCCATGTTCCGCCCGATCTGCCGTTGGAAAATTTTATTGACAGCTCTCTGATAAGTCGCCCCTGCATTTTTCAACCCGAAAGGCATCACTCGATAATAATAACTTTCCCGATCGGTCATAAATGAAGTGTGTTTTTCATCCTCCCGACTCATCAGAATCTAGTTATATCCCGAGTACGCATCCATGAAACTAAGGACTTCGTGGCCAGCAGTGGCATCGATCAAAAGATCAATCCTCGGGAGGGGGTAACAATCTTTTGGGCAGGCTTTGTTCAAATCCGTGTAGTCAGTACACATTCTCCATTTCCCGTTCGCCTTCTTGACCATAACTACATTGGCCAGCCAGGTTGGGCATTCAATTGGTTCTATGAAACCAGACTTTTCCAATTTCTCCACCTCGACACTGATTGCTTCATGTTTTTCTATCGAAAAATTCCTTCGTCTTTGGATGACCGGGGTAGCACCCTTCTGTATCCAGAGTTTGTGCTCTGCTACCCGCTTGTCTATCCCTGGCATGTCATTTGCCGACCATGCAAAGATATCTGCATTATCACACAAGAATCGAGTAAGCTCCTTCTTGAAATCTTCTGGTTGCTCCGAGCCAATAAACGTCCCTCGGTCGGGGAGAGATTGACTCAGTTGTATCCTTTCCAACTTTTCTACGAGCTCTGCCCGCTGCATGCTTTCCTTGTCTCGATCGTCCCGAACCTCGACATTCATGGCAGTTCCCGAATTTTCTGGCTTACGTTTTTCCTTCAAGTAATTTGTGTAGCACTGGCGGGAAGCCGATTGGTCTGAACAACATTCCCCGACTCCAGCTTCGGTCGGGAACTTTAACTTCATATGCCTAGGAGATACGACTGCTTCAAGCGCATTTAGTGTCGGTCGTCCCAAAATAACATTGTATGCCGACAGCTCCTTCACGACCACGAAATTTACCCGAACCAGGGTATCTCGGGGTGACTTCCCGACTTTGAGATCCAAATGGATCATTCCTTCTGCCACTGTGGAAGACCCTACGAAACCATACAGTGGTGTTGACGAAGGGATCAGCAGATCATCGGCCAATTTCAATCTTTTGAAAGCGTCGTACGAGATTAGGTCAAGGGATGACCCTGTGTCCACCAAAACTCGGTGAACTTCCCAATTGGCTATTTTGACTTTTATGATGATCGCATCATCATGTGGCGATATAACACCATCCAGGTCCGCATCCGTAAAAGTTATTGGTTCGGGGCATGTTGGATTCTGTCTTTTTTTAGGCAAGTGTACTGCCCCCACAAACCGGGCCTTTTGTTTCGCCTTCTTGATTGATTCCACCGTTGGACCTCCCATGATTACGTACACGGGCGTTTCTTCCCGATCCGCCTTTTCCTTCCCTTTGTCTGCCCTTTTGACAACTTCTTTCGGACTAGGGGATCGACCTCTCTTTTTCGACTCGGGTGAGTGTGTTCAGGTCTTTCCCGTCTGCTTTACATACTGACCCAGCTTACCTTGTTGGATCAGTTTCTGTATTTCAAACTTCAGACTCCGACACCCATCTGTGTGGTGGCCGTAATCTTGGTGGAATCGACAGTATTTTGTCATATCCCGATCCTCTGGTGGTGCGTGTATCTTTCCGGGCCACTTTAACAAATTTTTACCTCGAATGTTCATCAAGATTTCTGATGGCTTTATGTTTAGAGGAGTATAGCTCATTCTCTCTTGGTCACGCTTCCATTTACTTTTTGATCTCTGATTCTTTTCACCCGGGGAGGCTTTGTCTACATCCCGATCTGACCTTCTGTCCCGATCTGCTTTTACTCGAGCGTTTATCACTTCATAGACATTGGCTTGCTTCTGACACTTGCGTAGCAGCGTCCCGTACGTTTTTGGCTTGTCCGTTAACAGGACTTCCAGAAGTCTTTTGTGTGTGATGCCACTCCAAAGCGCACTGTACGCAACTTGATCATCAAGCTCCTCGATCTCGATGACAACCTCGTCGAATCTTTTCAGATAATCCCGAATAGACTCATTCCTTCCTTGTCGTATGCCAAAGAGACTATCGGACGTCTTTTTACTCCCGATTGTGCTGCGGAATCGGGCTATGAATTTCTGGGCCAACTCTCGGAAATTATTAATTGATGCAGGTTGTAGGCTGCTGAACCATTTAATGGTTGGTCCCTTGAGTGACGCCGGGAACGTTCTGCAGAGCAATTCATCCTCCCGGCCTAATACAGTTATTACTGACTTGAAGTAACTGATATGCTCCTTGGGATTTGTCTTCCCTTCAAAAGGGGTGAAGGTTGGCATGATAAAATTTATGGGGAGAGGCATGTTCATGATCTCGTCCGAGAACGGCTCCCGATCCACCACATCAAGATCTTCATCACGATCCTGATCCTCCAACTTTCGTTCGACCTCTGCTACTCGCCTTCGTAGCCGATTCTGCCTTGCGCCATCCTCATCAAATTCGACATGCTCCCCCCTCGAACGAGGAATTGTTGCCTCCTTTCTATGGGATGGTGCCCGAGATGTCGAAATCCTCGACTTTGAAGGACGGGGTTGGCTTTCCCCCTCTTCTTCTTTATCCACGATCTCCTCGATCTCTTCCCGACAATTCCTTTGGGGCAAGGATCCTGTCTTAGGCGGTAACGAGATGCATTCTAAGGCACTGATCCTTGTCCCATTGGGCATGGTTTGGCGCTTGCTACGATCGGGATGAGTTTCCCTTTGTTCTCGGGTATTTTTTACTCTTGGGATGCGCCTTGGATGTCGGGCTCCTCGTACTGTCCTAAAGGCTCTCATCAGCCTTCCCGACTGGGTATTACGCCTCAGTCCTTGTTCAACCCCGATTTGATGCACCAAACCGCGTAGAACCCCCTGCATCTCGAGCATGCCTTTTCGTATCTCTTCCATATCTGCTATAATGGCCTGGTCCCGAGGACCTCGCGAAGTTCCTTCAGCATTTGGATCTTCCAGAACCAGATTGTCCTGAAGTCCCTCTTGCTCTTCGTGGGTTGATGGGTCAACCATTTCTTCGGGAATTACTCGATCATCCCCGGTACTTTCTTGTCGGGAACGTCCGTTGGTTCGTCGCACCATGGCTTCCAAGTTTTGTCGTTCCCACAGACGGCGCCAAACTGATGCGGATCAATTATGCTTCTGGATCCGACTGAGCCTCCTCTCATATCCGGGACGATGAGTCCTGCAAGAAAGGTTAGATGCGGGCCGTCTTGTGTGCCGGGCAGCAGCCTCCGATGACAAAGTCAGATAATGAACGGAGTAAGGACTCATGCAAAAGCTACACAAGATTATACTCAAAGTGTATATGTCTCTTACCGAAGGGGTATGCCATTGCTTTTATATTGTAAGTGTTACCTTCTATGTATTTGGTAAGTTAGCCCGACAAGAGCCGTTGCCTATCCGGAGATCTTGCCTTTCTGTTATTGGCTCCAGCACAGTTGGTAGCGGAGTTGACTGTCCTTATTGGGAGAGACCGCTTTATTTAGGATGTGCGTCTCATCAGTCGCAGTCGGTTACGTCCCGACTATATGTGAAGCCCCACTCGGGTTATACCCGATTAACCATAAAGGTTCCATATCAGATGGTAAGTTCTCACTTGATTCTGCCTGGGATGCCATAAGAAGTCATGGGAACAAGCTGGGCTGAACTAATGTGTCTGGTTCCCCTATTCTCAAAAACCCTGGTTTTCCTTCATCACATGGTTGGCCATATTTTCTTCTAAGGTGTGGAAGGAAATGTTGGTGCCAAATGGATTAAATAGGGGCCTTATTGCTCACTGGAACCAAGGATATATCATGGATGTCCAACCATTTCATAGGGGATTCATTGTTTAATTGCATTTGAAAGTTCAATATGGTTTTCTGTTCTGTACGTGGTCTGCCAAGAGAGAAGTCAGCGATTCTGCCAAATTGGGGTTGTCCCGATTCATATGCATCACTTTGATATGATTTGAAATAGGTTTGATAGAGGAAGCAAACTCTTGAATTATTTTTCCAAGTTTGGTTTTTCAGGGTTTTTTTTTTTAATATTATTTTTTATTTCAACATTTTTTAAATTATTTTCAATTTTAGGTTTTAATTCATCTTTTTTTTCAATTTCAGGTTTTAATTCATTTTCCCGGTTTGGCTTTAAAATTAATTTTCCAATTTCAGTATGTTTTAATCTGATTCTCCAATTATGTTTAGTTAATTTTCAAATTTTGGTTTCTTAGTTTATTTCCAAATTATTTTTCATTCATTTTCACAATTTTGGTTTTTAAATTCCAATTTCAATATTTTAAGTTTATTTTTCCAAATTTTCTTTTCAATTCTTTTTTTTTTTTCTTCTAATTTGTTGTCTAACTTAACTTTCCATTTTCATTAATTTTTTAATCTAATTCTCTAATTTCAGTACATTTAATTTTTTTCTTTACTTGTCTAGTTGTTTTTCCAATTATTACTTTATTTTTCTAATTATTTTTCTAATTATTTTTCCTATTCTTGTTTGTATACTTATTTTAAAATTTTTTAATTCGTTTTCCAATCTTGGTTTGTAAAATTTTTCCAATTTTAATACTCATAATTTACTTTTGTAATTTCAGTGTGTTCAAATTATTTCCCCAATTTTGGTTTTAAATAATTTTTTTTTAGCTTCTATATTTTTAAAATATTATTTTCTAATTATGTATTTCAAATTTCCCTATCAAGCTCAGAGAGAACTTCATTCTCTGATGTCCTCTATGAATAAGTGTTTTCACAAATCATGTGCAAACAAAGGTATTAGACTGATTTGTTAAAGAATCAAAAATTTTGAAAACCAAATTGCTTTTAATTGGAGAATCGTGATTATGAACAATCACTGAGATCATACTTAGTGTTGATTTTTCTCATATAAAGCAAAATTTGTATGCTTGATTTTGTTATATGGGGCATGGAAGCTAATACGATTTTTTTTTCTTCTGAAATTTTACTTGTTATGGGTGACACGAGGGGAACCACCAAATCATAATGGTTCGATTGAACCAACCCGCCGGTTCGATGGTTCAAACAAACATCGCTCGCCAGCTAGAACGAGGGACTTCTCAGATGACGAAGGGCGGTGCAGGAGCGGCTCACTGACAAGCCCAGATGCCCCAGTGGCCCAGTGCCTTTTCAGCAAGGCCAGCGGCCTTTTGGGGGATCCTTGATATCTCCTTGTTGGCGATGCCTCTTAGCATTAATTTTAGCAATAAATGTCTCGGGGATCGTGCAATGACAAGGGATAGCTTGGATGCTCCACATTCGCTCTAAGACTACCATGAGGATAGCGACACCACTTTTCATCTCCTTAACCAAGGAAAAATGTCACATCAAGCCGATACTTGAGTTGACTCATTGATTATAAAAGGTGCTCATAGCAGCCTTGGGGACTGCGGTTGCCAGAAGGTGACGTCACCAGGATACAGAAGCCATCTCCACCGTTCAGCTCCATCACGAAGGGTCGATGTGCCTTCGCAGGCAAGGAAAGGTCACAAGTTCGTTATAAATAGTGGCGGCACTCCCAAGTGTAATCAAAGCTTCTCCAGCCATTACTCTCCTTCATAACTCCATAAGAAACATTCCTCCTTGAATCCTTAGCATTTATTCTGCAAACATTGATTCTCAGCTTCTTCCTTAAGACTGACTTAATCATTGGAGATGGTTTTCCGTCCTCAGAGGCGGCCCACTCTCACCCTTGCTTTGTTTCAGGAAACTAAGGATGACCGGAACCAAGGAGAACTGGGGTTGGTCTAGAAGATAGACTTTCCCTCAACATTACTAAAAGTGAGAGTTTGCTTTATGTAATGGCACAGTAATGTAATGCGGAAAAAAAAAAGAATGTAACCCAACTATTTATGACTTTAAAGAATGTGGCATTTATATTGATTAAAATATTTTCATTTTCAATACATTATTTGGGATGCCTAAAAGGACAAAAAACTGTCTGTTGTGCACATCTTTTTGTTATAGCCTGCGAGTTTGTATTAGTGGGGGGGGGGGATACTACTAATATAGGTGCCGCCAATGGCTGCGAATCCAAGACCTCCCCATGGGAGTATGGGCTTTTAATCGCTTAACTAACCCACCATTGGCAGCTGTGTGTATCTTTCTGCTGTATACAGTAGTGTACCACCACCACAGCACGCCACATGGAGTATACTAAACAAATGGCTAAGATTAAAAATCTGATTTTAAGTGAAGGGAACTCAGTTTTGAGACCCATTTTGAAACCCGTTAGCGCCGATTTCTAAAAGCTCACTTCAAATGCTTCAACTCCTTGACTTCCCTTTCCTCCATTGTTCTATTCCTCCATCTTTCTTCTTTGCTGTTATTTACTCTTTCATTCATTCTTCTCCTAAATGACAACGTATTCTTGAAAATATCTTCAATGGTAAAAGCAATATATACCCAAAACGCTCCAACGCAACACAAATCTTGCAGGTTCTTTTGTTTTTTTCCCCTATACACTTCCTTAGAATGTGATGAATAATGAAAATCCAAACCTATATCACATTCCTTATAGAATTGTTTCAACATATTCATTACAACTCAAAAAGCATATGAGAGAACTTAGAAAGCATATTATTTCAGCATATTGAGTGCCCCCACACCCCAAAAAAAAAAAAAAAAAAAAAAAAGAGAAGAAGAAGAAAGGAAAAATTATGTGCCCTTCAACAAATAATATCAATGCAACTTAATGGAGACCCCCTTGCAAACAAAGAATTATATAATCATTCAAAATCTAAGAGGAAATTCTTATATTTTCTCTTATGGAATCAGAAACTATTACATTTACGAATTATCATTTTTCCTTGCTCTTAACTTTGTTTCAAGACAATGAAGATAGAGGATGGAGTCCCAAATTAGAGGGAAGTTCGATCTCTAATGTGAGTACTATTTGAACTAGGTTTCAAGAAATGAGTGGGTATTTAGTAAATGGGTCTTAAAACTGGGTTCACTTCACTTAGAATCAGATTTTTAATTTTAGCCCTTTGTTTAGCATATTCCATGTGGCGCACTGTTGTGCACATTAATGAGATGTACGCAACAGATGATTTTTTCCCTACTAGAATACTTATAAACTTAAATTAAAGAATAGTCATCTTCCGTGAATGTGCTTTGGTTCACACAATTTATTAATGGTGAAAACTAAAAGATAAAATAAGTCAAGAGTTCGAATATCTTTGGATTAAGGGCAAAGTTCTGTCATATATTTAAATAATTATATAAAATAGTTCCTTTTGAGAATGGGGTTGAGATATATATAAGCTCGCTCGAACAAACCTTAATTTTTTCTTTTTTCTTTCTAAAAGCCAAGAAAATAACAACAAATCTCTTCATTTAATTGTTGTGAGGCATGCATAATTTACACGTGATTGGCATGAGACTTATCTGTAAAAACTCCTTAAACCACAAAATTGCACTTGGTTACAATCTTTTCTTAATTAGTGTTTTTCTGATCTAGACTCAAAGTGTTACTCCCTTCTTTTTTTTTTTTTTTTTTTTTTTTTTTTTTTTTCGGTAAAAGTGATATTTTGTTTTAAGAGCAGTAAAATTCAAAGAAAATTCAAAAAAAAAAAAAAATTTTAAGGCATTGGAGAAAACCAACAATTATAAGATAAGTACTTATATTTTATTCTACGAAAATGTACCCACATAAAAAATGAATTATTTTCTAATTTTAAAATAACCTGGAAATCCCTTTTCAGTTTTTCTGAGAAAATCTTTACTAACAATGGTAGAATAAGCGTAGAGAAAAATATAAAACTTATTTAAAAAGAACTTGAATGCATGATTTTTTTTTTGGTAAACAGAATGCATGAAGTTAAAAGCTACGATTTTAAGCATATTTAGGTTCTTGTATCATTTTTGAGTCATTTCTGATATAAAAGAATTGGAATTTGAAACTCTCAGGGGAAAATATTGGAGAACAAGTACCAAAATCGAGAGGTGCATTTGGGATGTAGGAACGTGAACAAGAGATCAGCAAGGGTTTTCAGCTTTAAAATAATCTTGTTGGGGTAATCTGTAAGAACCGGGTTCGGTTCAAGTTGAGTTATGTTTTGAACCAGTTTTGGTTCAAGCTGTTTGTATAATAAGCTTTCTAGTTCAGCTGGGTTAGGAGAAGTCAGATTCACGAAATCAGATTTTGGGTTTCTTGTCTCGCGTGAGAGCCTCTGGTGATTCCCTTCAGAGCTTCAGTTTCAGTCTTGTTCTTGGAGAAGATGATTGATGCTGCTGCCGGCGACAAAGGAGAGTTCTCGACGGTAGATGGAAGAGCAGTTGATTAGGGTTTGATTACTCTTGTATTTCTCTATTTCGTTTTTCTCTATTTCGGTTATTCTTGGCCGGCGATCCTTCTTAGAATTGAAGACTATTGCTGGTATTGAGGTGTGCTTTCGATGGCTTGTGGAGGAGCTATCTAGTTTTGTTGATTCTCTGTCTTGTATTTATCTTAGAAGATCTGTAAGTATTTCATATGATTAGTCATAGTTGATTGAACTCGCATCTGAATCCCGAAGAGTAGGTCCTCTGACCAAACTCGATAATCATTCTTTGTGTCTCTTATTTGCTTGCTTTGGTATAATCTTGATCGAATCAACCACCCTTGCGATCACAAATCTAATGCCTAGTTCACCCATAAATGTTGGGTTATGTGAGCTTATGTCCATTAAAAACACAGAATAAATAAACAAAATAGATTCCTTAATTTTTGGAATCCATTACAGATTCAGAGGATTTTTTTAATATTTTTTATTCTTATACTCTTAAACAAAAATAAGTTTTGAAATAGATACCAAACATATAAAAATGATAAAACATAGATAAAATTTTTAGGATAAAGATAATATAAAAAAGGATGGCTCATATGAAGACTTGTAATACTAGTCAGCTCAGCAATGCAATTAGAGTCATTCCAAGTTCTTAAAGGTATTCTGCTATTGTTAATAACATGGATTGTGCTCTTGCTCCTGTGCTCTTCTACGTCATAAAAAATGATCTGATCACACACTCACTTACCAATATGTTGTGATTACTCATATACATTGTTTAGGCATTTTTTTTTTTGAAGTCATAATCTATAACATGTACCTTAAACCATGAGCTATTAAATCAGTTGCATAATTACAATGTGAAATAGACAAGACTAGTCTCACTCTCGTAATAACCATACTAGATTCTAACCCACTACTACGATGTAAGAACCAAACTGTTAAACCATGGACCATTCGGGTGGATAGCAGCGTGCCAACATCCGGACTTCAAGAAGACGGTGAGGTGGACCCAATTGAGATAGCCATATTGGAATTTGAGAGGAAGAGACACTCGATTCATCAGGTTTAGGGAGTTGAATTGCCAACTTTTCAAGAATGTGCATCACAAAGACGGCAGATTAAGTAAAATAACATACTTGACTATAGATTCACAAGAAATTAGAATCTGATAGGATTTGAATTGGCTGGTCCATCAAGTGGTTGATAGCTCTTCAATCACTTGGTCCAACCGGTAAAGAATAGACTTGTAAGTTCCAAAGTAGTTCGTGTATGGGACTCCTGGTTCCCTGAATACCCCCTATTTGAAAACACTTTTTGGTCCAACTTGTGCTTTAGAAGTTCTTTCTCAAGCTCCCAACGGTAGGACCATGAAGTGCATCGAGTAGGCATGGTATGGATCTTAAACCATTGGGGAACTAACGCACCATTATAGATTTATTATAGATTTGCAAAAGCTCTGCTTTGCCATTATTTTACAAGGTTATGGTGAGATTGTAGCTTTGACAATCTGCAATAGAGTTCACTAGATCAAGGATGTGTAGTTACAATGGAAAAAATATGGCCTGTCTTGATAGTTGATAGTACTCAGAAATGGTCTCCCGTCCAAAATATGTTACTTATAATGAGTTTAATTACAATGCCCAAATTTGTAGGTCCATAGGGCTACACAAATTTTCTCTATGTGAAGCCTCAATTCCGCAGGTCTTTCCTTATCACCATTAATGGAATACTTTTTTCATGATATCTGCTTCTTAAACTTTGTGTCCCTCTTCATTTTGTGGCTTGCATTCATACTCCTAGTCTTGCTTGCTGCTATTGCAAACTCCATATTGTTGGGGTGGGCAGTGGGTTGGGACTCATCAAATATGAAGATTCAGTCATGGAACGTGCGGGGGTAAATGGAAAATTCACTTTGAAGTGTATTTCCAAAAACCTAATAAGACACAAGCCAGATCTCATATTTTTCTGTGAGACCAAATGCAAAGATCATAAAGCCCTAGGTGACTCAAGTCTAATTTTTTTTATGGCTTTTTTCTTTTTTTTGGTAAGAAGTTAATATTAGAAAAACTAACTAAGACATAGAATCAAGATTATTTAATCTATGAAAGAAGAAATTACAAATTGACAGAATCATGATAGAATTAAAAGCATATTTGAAGATATATTCCAACCTTATATAAATGATATAAAAGAAAAGAAAAGATCTAGCACCACTGAAGTAAAAGTGAAGGATGAAACTTGAAGATGAACGCTTCAATAAGAAACACGTTCGATGCCAAGGATCTCACAAGAAATCATGGTGCTCACCCCAGTTGGACAGGTATACCATCACTTGGTATTTTGAACTTCTGAAAAATTAAGATCCCTTTGCCTGTGTGACCTTAAGATATTTATATCTCTAGGGTGGAGATGACCAGCCATAAAGTCTACCCTAAATGAGATGCTAACCCACTAATACTCATATCGAGAATGCCCTTAAAGCTTACCTTGACAATTACTAAAAGGCCCCCAAAAGAATTAGGGAACAAAATTACAGAACTGCCATTAAATAAAACAAAACAAAATTAGGTTTGCAAAAATTAGAGAAGAAAATTGATAAGTTTTTACTAATATATAAAAACAAATTTGCAAAACCATTTTATCGATAAATTCTTTCAAAAGGCAGTCTGTAGGTACGCGTACACTTTTGTAATTGTCAAGTCACTAGCAATAAAGCACTAGTCACTAAGATCAACACTCAACGTACATATAATCTTTACATGGATGGACTCCATAGATTTAAAGTGTACTAACCATAGAGAGACTAGTCCTCATATCTCCCATAGTATGAGCAATTTTAACTTGCACCCCTCAAACTTATCATAGTCCAACAATGTATATTTAGACAATAATACATTATGATGGGTGCGGTCAAGTCAAGGACTACAAAGTGGTTCAAACTAGATGATCATCCATAAAATTAGTCTAAACAATCCAATGAATCAAATAACCACATAAATCATCATAAACAATAAATGCCACATATAATTAAAATAACAAGTGTTCAATGTGAATGTGTAAGTAATATAAGGACATGTGTTGGGCCACATAATTCTTACAGTCTCCTACTTGGCCTAACACAATCCCAAATCCATTACATGTTTTTCAAATACACAAAAAAGCAAACCTTTTGTGAAGGGATCAGCCAAGTTTGACTTAGATGGCACTCTCTCAACAACAACCTCTTGCTTTGTAATCACATCACGAATATAGTGATATCGACCTTCTATATGCTTGGCCCGAGAATGACACTTTGAATATTTTGTGATGGCAATTGCAAAATTATTGTTACATAAAATTGGAATAGGTTTCTTTACACAATCCTCTATCAATAGTTTTGACAAAAACTTTCGAAAATAAATACCTTCTTTGGCAGCTGCATTTAAAGCAATATCTTCAGCTTCCATTGTTGATTGAGCAACACATTCTTATTTCTTACTTTTCCAAGCTATAGCACCACCACCCAAAGTGGACATATAGCCAGAGGTAGATTTTTTGTTATCAACACACCGTTGATTGATAATCATAATATGAATATCCAATGAGGCCAACTTGGTCAAGCTTATCAGAATGATAATCCAATTTGAAACCTTTTATTCGCTTAAGATACATCATTATCCATTGCACACCAACCCAATGCATTCTCCCAGGATTACTTTGGAAACAACTGATCATGCCAACTGCAAATGCTATGTTTGGATGAGTACAAATCATCGTATACATCAAGATTCCCACAGTAGATGCATATAGAAATAATGAATAATTCAATTTTGCATTCTTAGACTTAGGACTATCTTCCTTAGAAAGAGGTCTAAGATAGTTATAAGGAATTTTTCCATCCAAGCAGTTAGTCATATGAAACCTACAAGGTATCAATATACTTCTCTTGAGATAAACTTAAAGTTCTATTTTGACGATCTCGCTTAATTTTGATACTCAAAATATATGAGGCTTCATCCGAATCTTTCAATTCAAATATATAAACAACCACTGTTTAATTTTCACCAACATAGCAATATCATTTTCAGAAGCCAGAATGTCATCAACATAAAGAGTAAGAAATGTAACATTTTCTCTATTTTTCTTCATATAAATGCAAGCTTCAGTAGTGTTTTGGATAGAACCAATACTAGTAACTGCAATATGAAACCTTAAATTCCATTGCTTTGAAACTTGTTTCAAACCATAAATTGATTTATCTAACTTGCATACTTTTCCTTCATTTCCTTTCATAACTAAACTTTCAGGTTGTTTCATGAAAATGTCTTCATCAATATTCTCATTCAAAAAGGTTGTATTCATTGGTTTATCAACTAACTTCCACACACCATTTTTATTCATAGAATCAATTTCATCTTGCATAGCAGTAATCCAATGATAACAATCAATATCTGACATAGCTTGAGAATAGGTCATTGGATTTTCAACAACTTCATTTACACTAACTTTTTCAAAAGTTTCACCTAAATAAACATAATAATCTAACATATCAGGAGCTTTAGAAATCCTTTCACTTCTTCTAATTGGAGGAGTAGATTCCTTACGATTCTTTGGAATTGATGAAACAATAAGATCAAGAGACTCACCACCCAAATAGTTTTGGTGACAATCATCACCTTCTTCCAACTCTTCCAAAATTCTCTTGTCAGAATCAAAACGATCTTCTACAAAAGATAACGTTCCTGCTTTCAATTATAATTTGATTTTCAGGATCATATAACCTATAACATTTGGAGAGATGAGGATACCCAACCATGACACACCTTCTAGTTTTGGATAGCAACTTATTCCTATTAGGATCAGGAGTGAGAACATGACCAATGCACCCCCACACTCGAATGTGAGCAACATTGGCTTCTTTTCCATAAAAGGACTTATATGGTGTTGAATTTATAGGTTTGGTGGGAACTCTATTTAGTATATGCATATTAGTATACACAGCTTCTCCCAAAAAATAAGTAGGCAAATTAGCTCTAACCATCATAGATCTAACCATATCAAGCAAAGTTCTATTACGTCTTTCTACAATACCATTAGCTTTTGGGGTATAAGGAGGAGTTCTAAAATGTTTAATGCCACTTTCTTCACAATACTTCTCAAATTCATCAGATATCAGATATATATTCTCCACCTCTATCTGAATGAATTGACTTAATCACTTCTCCTGTTGACATTTCAATTTCAAGTCGAAATGTTTTTAAAAAGTCTCAAGCTTATTTATGTTTAATAAGATCTACAAAGCTAAATCTTAAAAAAATCATCAGTGAAAATAATGAAGTAACAAATGCCTCCTCTTGCAATATGTTGTTAGGTCCACTTACATCAGTATGCATTTTTTCTAAAATATGGGAACACCTTTCACCTTTCTTATAAGATTTCTTAATTATTTTTCCAGAAATGCAACTTTCACAGGTTGGAAACTTCTCTAGAGACACTCTAGTCAATACTCCCGACTTAATTAATTTTTCAATTCTATCCACACTGATGTGTCCTAGCCTCATAAGCCAAAGATATGTGGTATTAGATTTAACAGAAACATCCACATTGCATATAATATTACCACATAATTGCACTTGATACATATTGTTGTTTCTAAAGCCATGTAACACAACTTACCATCTTTATGCATTAAGAATTTCCCATTTCCAAAATAAAATTCATAATCAAATTTCTCCAACATTGAAATAGATAACAAGTTTTTCCTTATACTAGGAGCATATAAACAGTCAACTAAATTAAATAATGTTCTATCATTCAATTTTAGCTCAAAAACTCAATCTCCTTCAATTGATTCTTTATCATCATTTCCCATATAAATATAGCTCCTCCCATCATTTATTCTCTTTAGCTCCTTGAACCCCTTGAGGTTGCTTACCATTAGATCTAAAAAAAAGAGTAACATTGAGACCTTTTATGTCCAGGCTTCTTGCAAAAATAGCATACAATTTGCCTTGACTTAAATTCAATGTCTTATCTCACATTAGTTCTCTTATTCTTTTGCCAATCATGCCTCTTATTGTTAAGCCTCTTCTTCTTTTGGTATTTCTTTGAATTATTGGGCTTATCAACATTTTCTTCAACAGCATGAATTACAAATTCTTTCTTCCTCAATTTAGCATCTTCATGACCAGTCACCTTGGATAAAAGATCATCTACAGTCCAACTTAACGCAAACACAAAATAGATTTGTCTCACAGTTTCATAAGAATCAGACAAAGAATATAAGATTGTAGAAATCTTAGTTTTATCACCAACTGGTCTTCCCTACAAAGCTAATTCATCGATTCATCGCAACTGCTATTTACATGTTTTCTAGTATCTCCATCTTCATATAATTTAGTTCTGAATAAATTTCTCCCAACAACCCTCAATGTGTTGGCTAGATTTCTTATCAAGCTTCAATTCAAGACTATCTAAAATAACCTTAGCAGAGGGACTGTTCATATAATCCACCATAAGAGAATCTGTCATATAACCCCAACATCAAATATTTCACTTTATTATCAACCCCAATTCAGAACTTATAAATAGCCTTTGCAGTCTTAGAAGATTGGGCACCAGACATAGCATGACAATTCTTTTTAATACAAACAGAATAAATTGTAGAATCCAATAAACAAGTCAATTGTATGCTTCCACTCAGCATAATTGGGTCCAGTCAAGATGCAATTTTTCATGATATCAGACACACTCAAAGAACTAGAATAACCAGCCATCTGTTATATAACACGTAACATAATAAGGAGACCATGACCCATTTGCACAAAACTATAACATTCACATTGGACATATGTGGCAATCACAAGTCTTTAAATGTCTCAATTTTTCCCGTATCCGATGGGCATAAGTAAAAAATTCAATAATCCAAAAACCACATCAATGCAAAATTTTAAACATTCCTATAGCCGATGGGCATAAAGTAAAAACAAAACAATTTTTTTTTTTAATCATTCATTCATGTCTTATCCGATGGGCATCGACATAAAAGAATGATATACTTATCAATAATCCTAGCTTATCTATGTGATTAACCGATAGGTGTCATCATGTCTATGCATTGGACAATCGATAAACTTACAGAATTCATAAATCTAAATGCTCAAACCCATGCTCTCACTGAAAGTAGTCAATACAACAATTTAGAAATCAAATATAGTTTATGATTTCATTAAAAATAGAAGTAGAAACAAGGTAAATTTTAGTTTATACAAAAGAATTAATATAATCAAAAAATTAAGAATATCATGACTTGAGTCATTCACATAAATATGGCTTAAAGCCAATATCAATTTAGCTTGAGCCAATTAATCTTGATGGCTTGGCTTGACTCAAGCCAAGAAGGTGGTTTGGCAATTAAGAGTAAGTATGGTGAATACGTAATAGAGAACTAATCTTTCATTTCTCAAGAAAAGAAGAAACTTTACACTAAACAATTATTTTCAAATTTTAAGAGAGCATTTATTACACTAAATGATAAAACATTGAATCCACATAGTTTTTCATCTACTCTTTCAAATAGACCTGTAAATGGATAACCGAAATCCGCCTCCGAATTCGCATTCGTATTCGTTTAAGGGTATCCGTATCCAAAATTTTTCTTACCGGAAAATATCCGTATCCGTCCGTTAAGCAACCGGATTCGGATAATTGCTTATCGGATCGGATAATATCCGGATAAATTTTTATCCGGATAGAGTAAAGTATTTAAATTTTTTTCTTTAAAAATAGATGATAATTGGATTCGGATACCGGTAATCGGATTCGGATATCGGTATTCGGTAATCGGAAATTAGAAATTTATCGTAAAAAATGTAAAAAAGTGACAATTATCAATCAATAATCGGATATTTTATTGGATCGGATTATTATCGGATATTCGATAAAGTTTCGGATTCGGATTCGGATGCCTTCTCTAAATTTTTGTCGGATTCGGATTCGAATTCGGATAGTTGATTTGCTAATCGGATTCGGATTCGGATTCGGATACTAATGTATCCGAGTCGAATCCGGTCCGTTTACAGGCCTACTTTCAAACTCCGATACGTATGACTCTTGGGTTCTCTCTTTTAACTAACAAATAAAACCCAAAGGATAAAACAATTTAACTTTGGATGAAAATAAAAAATCTTTCAAGAATCTTTCAAAGTTAAACAAGAACAGTTCATATAAAAATAAAGAAATCTATGCATAGTATGTCTATTAGTTTATTTTTCAAATTTTGGTTTCTTAGTTTATTTTCAAATTATTTTCATTCAATCTCACAATTTTGGTTTTTAAATTCCAATTTCAATATTTTAAGTTTATTTTTCCAAATTTTCTTTTTAATTCTTTTTTTTCTTCTTCTAATTTTTTATCTAACTTAAGTTTTTATTTTCATTAATTTTTTTAATCTAATTCTCTAATTTCAATACATTTATTTATTTTTTATTTTTTATTTTTTTAGTTTTTTACATCTATTTTCATGGGAAATAAATCGCACCCCCTCCAAAATCAAAATCTTGCAAATACCCCCTCTACCTTTAACCTCGTTATTTATAACTGTTAAATAATTTTAATATGACCACATTAGCCTTTGTGTTTGTTGCCGGTGATTCTTATTTTAATAATTTTAATTAGGTCATAAATCCGACGGCGAAACAATCGAGTGGCTTTTGCAGCAAGAGAGCCTGGCATCATCGCCGCTACTAGCATCGGAACCCTTCCTGCCAATATCGCTACTCTTAATGTCTCTCTACGCAGTAGTTGCTCCAGCCTCTCACTTCCAACTTCTAAATCCGTTCCTCATTCCTTCCATAACTCATTAGCCCTCGCCCACCATTAGCAGAACTACGAAGAAAGTGACGCCGGTCGGAGGTTCATCGCCAGTGGAGAGATGCTAGGGTTTCAACCTCAACAACAACATATATTGATAGGGAATGAAGCTCTGCCTGGTGGTGGTGGTTCTGGAGGAGATTTGTCTGATAGCTATTTGAGAAAACGTTTCAGAGAAGCTCTGTTTAAAGAGGAAGCACAACCGCAGCAGGACACTGGTGATGCAACATCGCCATCAGCGAGTAAGCCTCGACGACAGCAAGAACAAGGAGGTGCGGTCTCAGCAGCGGGACTGATCCGACGAATATCTTACAGGCGACGGCAATGTGGGCTGTTGGACCAGCCCCAACCAGCGATGGCAGTGCATTCTGGATGCTACCCGTCACGGGCGGTGGCACCACCATATCTGGCAGCAATACTGTTGCTTCTGTAGCTGTGGCAGGCCCTTCAAAACCTCTACGGACATTCCCAACTGCAGGAGGGCAATATAGAACTACTTCGATACCTACTGCTGTAGGGAAGACGCTTCAAGCTCCTCTGCATTTCATCCTCACACTAAACTTTTCAGCTGGGCCGGAATTCCTTGGCGGACGTGTTGGTTCTGTTCCACTTGGGTCCATGGTCGCATCTCAGCATCTGGGTCTGGGTATCTCAGAATCGAACCTGGGGAAGTTTGCAGCTCTTAATGCTTTCAATAGAGGTGCCGGATTGAGTATGAGTTCTGAGCAACAACATGGCATGGATCATCATGAGCAGCAGGTTCAAACCCACTGGCCAGTCTACTGATAGTGGCGATGAACATCCAAACAGTTCACAGTGACAAGCTTCATAAAACAGTTCAAACCCACCGGCCACAGTCCACTCGATTGTTTCGCCGTCGGATATATGAACTAATTAAAATTATTAGAATAAGTACTAGCAACAAACACAAAGGGTAATATGGTCATATTAAAATTATTTAACAATTATAAGTAACGGGGGTTAAGGGTGGATGGGGTATTTGCAAGGTTTTGATTTTGGAGGGGGTGCGATTTGTTTCCCATGAAAATGGAGAGGGCTCACGTAAAAAACTCTTTTTTTTTTGGTACATGGAACGTGGTCACGAGACCCAAAAGCAAAAAAAAAAAAAAAAACCAAAAAATAGCTAGGCTAGCTTTGCCAGCAAATCAGCCTGAAGGATCATCTCCAACTCTAGAGATGGTTCTTGAAAGATATTCAACATGGTATTATTTTCACAAATCATTCTTGAACATCAATCAGCTGCTTTATTTCCTTCCCTACTGAGCAAAACTGACATGACCATTTGAGATGAACTTTTGACAGATTTCAGCCACCAAACTAGTATATCTATCTGCAGCCTTGCATATGGATGCAATAGCAATGTCGCTTAAAGAGAATCTGTCTCCACATAAACCGGCCAAGTACCATGTTCAAAGCCAGATCCAGGCCTTCCTTCACCGCAAAGAATTCAGCTTCAAGAACTTCTTTGCATTCTACCTTTCTTGTAAAACCTCTTCAAAACTTCCCATCTTAATTTTTTTTTCTTTACTAGTCTAGTTATTTTTTCAATTTTTTTAGTATACGTATTTTTCAAAAAATTTAATTCATTTTCCAATCTTGTTTTGTAAAATTTTTCCAATTTTAATACTCATAATTTATTTTTGTAATTTCAATGTGTTCAAATTATTTCCCCAATTTTGGTTTTAAATAATTTTTTTTTAGTTTCTATATTTTGAAAAGATTATTTTCTAATTATGTATTTCAAATTTCCCTATTAAGCTGAGATATTCTCTGATCTCCTCTACAAATCATGTGCAAACAAAGGTATTAGACTGATTTGTTAAAGAATCAGAATTTTGAAAACCAAATTGCTTTTAATTGGAGAATCGTGATTCTGAACAATCATGGAGATCATACTTAGTGTTGATTTTTCTCATATAAAGCAAAATTTGTATGTCTGATTTTGTTATATGGGGCGTGGAAGCTAATACTGTTATAAATAATATTGATTATGGATATCCATCACCCACCAATAAACAATACTTCCAATTGAAGATCTCAACCACCTCAGCATACAATCTTGGTGATTTACATTCTCATCTTAATTGAAGATTACAGTGATCTCAACACGCAATGTTGGCAGTCAATATTTCCATTATATGCACCTTCTATCTTGAGCGACAATCTATCTTTCCATATGAAGAATATCTTATTGTTTGCAAGAATCATATATTGTATTTCCATATCAGAGTAGATGCTCCTTCTACTATAAATATGTAATGCACTCAACTGAATGAACAAGTTCTGATTGAACTCATCTTGTCTTTCTTCTTTGTATTCTATATTTTCTCTTTATTTTATAACACGTTATCAGCACGATTCTGCTCAAAATAATTGTGAACGACTCCACTCAAAGCATTGCGTTTTGAGAAGAAAGACATCATACTATATATTATCATTTTTTATATTCCAAAGTGAAAAGAATGATCGATCTCCTTGGCGGTTTTTATAAACAATGGAGTTTACCTTGTCCATCTTGTAATGTAAGTGCATCGTGATAAAAATGTATGTATTTTATTGAATCTAAGAATCAATTAAGATATTAGGTTACCTTAACAATTGAGGTTTGTCACTATCCAATAATGATTTTATTTATTTATATAGTGGTTGTTAGACTTGCACCACAAATATTGTTGAATGCACCTGAAGTTACAATATTTGAAACTGTAAATGATACAGTTTTGCAGATGCACATAAAGTTGCAAGATTTAAAACTGTAAATGACTACAGTTCTGCAGATGCACATGAAGTTGCAAGATTTGAAACTGTAAATGAATACAGTTCTGTGCACGTGAAGTTGCAAGATTTAAAACTGTAAATGATACAGTTTTTGCGATGCACATGAAGTTGCAAGATTTGAAATTGTAAATAAATACAGTTTTGTAGTTTTTTTTTTTTAAATTAATTCTCTATTGAAATTCTGTATAGAAAATATTATTGATGAAGATTTGCAAGCAAATTTTCAAACTTCAAATCTGTTGTTACAATAACAATATTGTAAAAGGAGTTTTAAGAAATACTCTGAATGATATCATGCCTATTTGTGGCTGAGTAAAATAATGGACTATTAATGAAAAGTCATGAAGCTCATTTTATTAGTTTTGCTCCATTCTCTGAAGTGAATGCAGCAATTCATGATATGCCTAAAAAAATGCAAAATTAAAATTATGATCATGACTGTAGAAGATGATGAGGCAAAAGACGGAATAATTACCGTCATTATTATGAAAATAAATAAGAAAATAATAAGGATTCTCAATATAACAATTCAAGGAGTGAAGATAATATTTGTTACTGATGTGGTATGAAAGCCATTAGACATGTATCTGTCGTACTCCACAATATTTAATTAAGTTTTGTCAAGCCTTAATTAAAGAAATAAAAATAATGTGGAGATAAATTGGATTTTTCAAAATCATGATACTTGAGCAATTTTTTACTATTACGCATATTATACTGAGAGAAAAATATACATATTTATCTTATTTGATGATGCAGAAGCCAATGTTCATATAAAATCGGTAGTACAACATTGATGGAAGCTCCGGAAGAGCTAATCTATTATTATCTGGGAGATAAAATTGGTTATAAATAATTCATTATTTTGTAGTAAATCTCAAAGAAACTTATTAAGTTTCAAAGCTATTTGCCAAAATGATTATCAGATTGAGACTACAAATAATGGTATAAGTAAAAATATATACAAAGGTATTAGATATTTCTCCCAATTTGTACTACATGAATATCGCATGGTTGAAACACATGCTCGGGTAAATCAAATGAACATTAATTCCAATAATTTTATTATTTGACATGACCGGTTGGACAATCCCGGATCAAGTATGATGCGAAAAATTATTGAAAATTCAATTATCATCCATTGAAAAACCAGAAGCTTCTTCAATTAAGTGAATTTTCATTGTATTGCTTGTTCTCAAGAAAAATTTATTATTAAATATTCACTAGCTAAAGTTAAGATTGAACATTCTACGTTTTTTAAACGTATAGAGGGTGAAATATATGGGCCCATTTACCCATCATGTGAACCATTCAGATAATATATGATTTTAGTAGATGCATCTATAAAGTGATCACATGTATGTTTATTATGAATTTGCAATTTGGTGTTTGCTAGATTGTTTGCTCAAATAATGAGATTAAGAGCATAATTTATGGATTATAAGATAAAGACAGTTTGTCTTGATAATGCTGGTGAATTTACATCTCAGGCTTTATGATTATTGTATAACAACTGAAATCATAGTTGAATAGCCTGTTGTTTATGTTTATATCCAAAATGGTTTAGCAAAATCATTTATTAAATATCTCCAATTAATAGCTAAACCATTGGTTATGAGAACAAAGCATCATTTGTACGCATTAGGCCAAAAAGTTGTCATAAATTCTCCTTGTTACAATTGGCTTATGGTCAGAAGCAAAATATTTATCATCTTAATTTTTTTTGTATGTGTGGCTTATGTTCTAATTGCTCCACCACAGCGCACAAAGATGAATTCCCAAATAAAGTTGGGAATATATGTTGGATATGAATCTCCTTATATAATGCAATATATTGCCAATGATAGGAGATTTATTTAATGAATTAGTTTTTCCAACATGAGGGGGAGAGAATAAACAGTTGGAAAAAAAAGATTGATTGTATGCATTATCATTATCTTATTAGATCCTCGTACTGAGCACTGTGAACTAGAAGTTCAAAAGATAATGCAATAAATATTATGAATCAACTGCCAGATTTGCTGACCTGCTAAGAGTCACTAAATCTCATATTCCAGCTGTAAATGCTTCAATTAGAATTGATGTCTCAGCAGGACAATCTGTCAGTGCAAATGAAATTAAACCACGTTTAAAACATGGAAGATCAATCGGTTCCAAGGATAAAATCCTAGAAAAAGAAAGGAGCAAATGATCAAGATGATCATAATATGGAGACAATTGATTATGAAGATCCTGAAAACATAACTTTCTATAAAACCCCATAAGAGGTTCAGGTACCTGTAAATAATGAAGAGATCTCGATTAGTTATGTCATTGGGGAAAAAGATGGAACCGAAAAGATAAAGTTGTTGACAACATTTTTGCATATTATGTTATTGTTGAAATAATACAACAAGACGATGATCTTGAACATAAATTTGTTGATGAATATAAATCAAGAAATGATTGGCCAAAATGTAAAGACGCAATTCAAGCAGAATTGAATTCGCTTAAAAATAAAAGTTTTTGGACCTGTAGTCCAACATCCCAAGGTATAAAGCCGTTGAGGTACAATTGAGTTTTTCGTGAAAAATGAAATGAGAAAAAGAATGAAATCGTGATATATAAACATGAATTATGGCACAAGAATTTTCGCAGATGCTTGACATTGATTACATGGAAACATGTTCTCTTGTGGTGGATGCAATCATCTTCAGATATCTTATTAATCTGGCAGTATATGAAAATTTTGACATGCGTCTAATGGATATTATTACAGCCTATTTATATGGCTCACTCAAGTGTGAAATATATATGAAAATCCCTAAAGGATTCAAAATGGACTGAAGCATATAAAAATTCCTAGGAAGTTTATTCAATAAGGCTTCAAAGATGATCAGGGCATATATGGTATAATCTACTTAGTGGATACTTACTAAATGAAAAGTATAAAAATGATTCAATTTATTATTGTGCCTTTATTAAAGGATATGAATCTAATTTTAGTAAGTATATATGATGATGATTTAAATATCATCGAAACTCTCAAGAATTTTCAAAAGCAATAGATTATTTGAAGAAAGTTGAAATGAAAATCTTGAAAAGACAATGTTTTGTCTTGATTTA